>NC_056747.1:947785607-947860607 GCF_019279795.1 Protopterus annectens
AACTCCTGCCTATCTAGTTATTTGTAATTCAGTGTTACGCAGTTATTGCACATGCTACAGAGCTTATAGGGCTGAGGCCAGTCCAAAGGTGCTTCCAAGGTGACTGACATCAGCAAATCTTTTCAAGTAGGGCAATGGGAAGTGTACTGGGTGGGAAATTACTAAAACTCTTATTCCACTCCACTCACACTTACATATGCCAGGACTGAGGTAAGAACACATACCTATCTAATTATTTGTACTATAGTATTACACAATTATTGCATGCACCACAGAGCTTACAGGACTGAGGCTAGTCAAAAAGTTACTTCTAAGGTGAATGACATCAGCAGATCTTGTAAAGTAGGACAAAGGGAAGTGTACTGGGTGGGAAAGGACTACAACTCTTACTCCTACACACACACACACACACACACACACACACACACACACACACACACACACACACACACACACACACACACACAGACACACACATCCATACTTACATATGCCAGGACTGAGATTAAAACCCCTACCTATCTAGTTATTTGTACTATAGTGTTATGGAATTATCACATGCACCACAGAGCTTATAAGGCTGAGGCTCATCCAAAGGTATTTCTAAGGTGAATGACATCAGCAGATCTTGTAAAGTAGGGCAATGGGAAGTGTACTGGGTGGGAAAGGCCTCCTAATATGTAAACCTACAGACACACACACACACACACACACACACACACACACACACACACACAGAGGCAGGTGATGTGATATTACAACCCCCACCTCAGCACTATCAAACAAGAGATCTCATCTTCATGCTGGAATGTACAACAGGTTACAACTGGTATGCAACTGTCTGCAGCTGGACATCACTCTATGCCATTCAGGCTATTCCTGTGTATGACTCACTCTCTGTGTGTGTCTCCCTGTGTCTGTCTCTCTCTCTCTCTCTCTCTCTCTCTCTCTCTCTCTCTATCACTGTCTGTCTCTCTCTTCCCCATGTCTGTGTGTGTATGGTTGACATATTGTAATATGTTGCCCATAAATATGTGTGTATCACACTCAACAGATGCAGATATACCACATATGGGCCACCTACAGCTGGCTCTGGATAATCCTGTCTGATGGGAGAGTGTGGAGACAATTAAGGTGTACATAGCTGTGTGTATGCAAAGACATCTGCACAATACAGATATATAGTCCCATGTGGTTTCCAACATGGGCTTTACTTCTCTAAGTGTAGGAGCATGCTCAGTATGACCTTCTATAGTAAGTGTGGGACTCCATTCCAGAGATTGTTGTACTCCAGTCAAGGGTTTTATGTCCTACAGCCATACCTCTCAACCTGTTAGTGCAAGATAACTGGAGATAGCCTGCCAAAATGGGGAGACAATGGCCCAAACATAGGGAGATACTGTAACTATTTCTCTTATTAATGTATGAGTTGCTAGAGTTACAGGGTTTGTTTTAGCAGACATTTTCTGGCATATGTGATGTTTGACACTGTTATGTAGTGTGTCATTACCTACTGACAGGGATCTTCACATCATCACAGTGATTTACCAGAGAAATACAAGATGGATGATGCACAGACCAGTATTATGATCCAAACGCTAGACATTCTTGCACAATCCAGCCAACTGAGAGGTGTGGCTGCAGCCGATTGACTGATGAAGCTGTATAAATAGCCCAGCACCTTGGTGATATACTGGCTGGGGATCTCCTGCTTGTGTGGTATTTTTCTTACCTGGAAGGTCATATCGTGGTGTGGGCATATCTCTCAACTGTACAGGTTTGTTCAGATTGTCCAGATGTTTGTCCATTACTTATCCGTGTGTCATACACCTGTGGTTTCCTGGCAGGTTGGTGGCATATACTTAAAGAGTGAGAATTAAGAAAATAATGACAGAACATTTGTGTTTCAGACTACATAATGTTCAGCCAATACATGCTAATGCAAAACCTGTTATTCTACCATCTTTCTAAGTCTGTAAGGGCAATATTTAAAACACAAGCCTATCATTGGGTCTTTGTCACATTTGTATTTATGATCTTGTCCAGATGTCTTGCTGTAGGAGGTTTAGAGGTATGGGTGTGGGTACAGAGTGCATTCTACTGGCAGAGATGTCCATTCTATGTGTGGTATGTTCCACATAGCACTGTGATCTCCAGGTACGTCAGTGGCAGAGCAGTACAGAGTAATGCGGTGAAACACTGACAGACATCTGTGTATAGGGTGATAGGTTGATATGAGGTTAGTAGGCTACTGGCCCTGAAGCCCTTATAACCCTTGCAGACAAGAGTGTAGCCCAAGTTAAGACATGTCAGCACCGAGAGCCCCTGTCAAACAGAGACACAGGTGGAATCACCAGACTGTATGTTCTGTTTCCCATACACTTATACAGGGCCCACTTCACTAGAGGTATTGAGGCACATGGCTTGGTGTGGACAGGGAGTGTATTCTACAGATGAGGGAGTATGTGGGACACATATCTATCACACCAACAAGCCCTATTGATATCACAGACCAGGTTGATGCTGTGCCCACAGGTAGATCTAGTAGGCCTTGACTACCAGATATGCAACAGTTCCATCAAGGCTGGGTCTGGACTGCGTTGTATGCCAGACAGTTGTATCCTCTGCAGAGTCTGTATGGAACTGAGTAGAGGGACAGTGCTGTTAAAGCCCATCTGTGTAGGGTAGGTGTTTGTGGTCGTGCATTCTCCCAGTGAGGAACCTCTGTGGTCTCTCTGGCTTCTGCATGTGCTTTATGAGGTACATGCCAAAGGGGGCATTGAACAAAATAATTGGCCTTATAAGATTAGCATACATGGATCTTAAGACCTCATTGTCCCTGGATGGACAATCCTTACATCTGAGTTGTCCCATCTATGAATCTTTCTGTACAATGGAGGCAACGTGGTGCTCAGACTTCAGGTTGCTATCCAGCTGGGTGTCCAAATCCCTCACTGCTGATTGTGTATGTAGGACACTGTTGTTAATGTGATACTATGTGGGGCCATCAGTCTCCTCAAAGGGGGTGCTGATGTATCTGCAGACATTCAGCTTGAGGCAATGTTTCTGGCATCAGACATTTGTTTTGCTGAGACCTTGTTGTAGGACATCCACATCACTTTGGGTATTGATGCCTGTTCCCAGCTTGCAGTCATCTGCCTACTTAGTCAGTCATAGGCCAGTGTTTTTGGCCTACACCTCAGGGATGTATATCCCATATACCAGGGGCCCCCAGAACGATCCCTGAGGTATGCCACTCAGTACGGCTGTACTGTTTCAGTTGGCTACCCCTATTATGATTATGTGGATTCTATCAATGCACCAGTTTTCTACCCATCTGCTAACATATGGGTTGCCGCCTAGTTGACAGAGTTCATGTACTATGGCCAAGTGTAGTGTGTAAGGCTTTGGCCAGGTCAAGGTGGTGTGCACCATCTTTCCCCATCCATGCCTTTGTTGGCTGCCTCAGGGAAGTCAGTTCACTGACATACCTCCCCTGAGAATGGCAGACTGTATAGGAGAATGTATTTGGATTTTGCACATGTCCCTGTTAATGTGATCCATGATACTCCATTGCATAGCCTTGCATATCAAGCTAGTTAGGCTGATGGGGCTTTCATTTCCTGGATCAGTGAACAGTCCAACTTGGTGTGAAGGGATAACAGCTGTGACAAAGACAATACTCATGGTTTGGGTATGTAGGGTGCATAATGATGCTGCCATTTCATGCCTGGGTTCCTGTAGGTTGCAGCCTGGGATGTCTTCAGGTCCCATGGAGGCTGTCGTCTTGACTTTGAGAGGACAGTGATGCCCTGTTTGCTAGTGATGAGGCGTGGGTGTTCAGGTACTGGGGATGTCCTGCTTCCATGATGGGGGGCAGAGATAAGACATTTCCACTGAATCTGCCAACCACTGGATTGCCTATATCTACAGCATTTGTGTATGTGGTGTCCTTGGCCATCAGTTTTGCACAGATCTGGGACCTGCCTTTGGGAATGCTGACATATGTGAGGAGGGCCTTACTATTGTCTGTCTTAGATGTGGGCAATTTGGACTTGGTGTTGCCTTTAGTGGATTTCACTGGTTCTCTTCTTTGTTTGCTCAAGCTAAGGGGTGATTACTTCCAATTGTGCACCTGCTCTTTCTTGGTCCTGTTCAGCAATGTTAACCTCATGATATATAGTTCCTTTATTGCAGATGTTTGCAAACAGGTTTACTCTACCTTGTGGACGGTGATGTTGTCTTGTCAGGTGTTCCTGATTTTGTGCATCTGTATATATATATATATATATATATATATATATATATATATATATATATATATATATATATATGCTGGCATAGTCATTTTGTGTACATTTGTAAGTTGGTGCCTGTTCCTCTGGTGGGAAAGGGGGCTGTTCAGCTGTTTATACCATCCCACTGGTGGTTGTGATCAGCTTGTGGGACATTTCCCATTTACTATGGCTCAAGGGGGGTCAGGGGTGATTATGATATGACACGTGACCATTTTTCTGTTGGATCTTGCCAGGGGGATGATACCATAGAGGTGTTGCAGTGGTTAATCATGTTGGTTACTGTCAAGTCCGACATAGGTATCACATCCTGTGGGGGTATCAAGTGGCTCTCCTAAGGATATAGCATTGCTAAGATGAGGGAATCTCTGTGCATTTCTGTTCTGGCATGGTTGGATTTCCAATCCATGGTTGGGTAATATAAGTCAGACAGAATCAGGGTGATGGGTGGAATCCTGATAGATTTATAGAGAGCCAGATGTGTGGGGTGGGTGTCCTGAGTCAGATTTGGCCTGTAGCTACCTATAACTTGCACAGGGGTCTTGTCAATGGTTTACTGCACTTGGAGTGTCTCGTGTGCCTCAGACTGCTTGACCAGCCTAGAGGTGTGTGTCTGTCTAACATATATTTATTCTCCACCTCCTTTGGCTTTGCTGCCCACATTTTGGGGTCTGACTGTGCAATAGAATGAGTGATCAGGTAAGGATGTGTTTCTCTCCATGGCTATGGGCCAGGTTTCTGTGAATGTAGACATGTCACCATCTTCCAGGGTCACAACTGCCTGCAATTAGTGCATTTCCCTTAGACTCCTAGCCATACCTCTCAACTGTACAGATTTTCACAGAATGTCCAGATTCATGCTTCATATATCTGATCAGTTTCCCATAACATTGTGGTTTTCAAGCAGGTTTATTGCAAATCACTCAGTGTTGAAGTCAGGACATAATGACATAATGACAGAGTCATTTGAGTTTCAGACTTCATACCTTTCAGAAAATCCATGCTAATACAAGCCATGTTATTCTATCAATTTTTAACATTGTTTGTTTAAGCTAAGGGGTGATTACTTCCAATTGTGCACCTGCTCTTTCTTGGTGCTGTTTAGCAATGTTATCCTCATGTTATATAGTTCCTTTATTGCAGATGTTTGTGAACAGGTTTACTCTACCTTGTGGACGGTGATGTTGTCTTGTCAGGTGTTCCTGATTTTGTGCATCTGTATGTGTATATATATATATATATATATATATATATATATATATATATATATATATATATATACATACATACATATATTTGAACTGTTAATAGCAGCAGTCTGCATTTAAAGTGAAACAGCCTTACAAGACTTTGTGCAGATATATAGAGCTGAGTATATTTTTCTGCATTATTCTGTATTATAGAGCTAAATTGTTGCTTAGATATCTGTTGTCTTAGTGTTCTGCAAATATACAGAGATCAGTATATATTTTTTGGGTTTTATAATTTGCACTCTAATTCCTCACATCTCTGTTGAAACTTTTCCCCATCCCCCCTCCCTGTTCTGGTAGTAGTTTAAATTTGGTGGCTTTTGCAGTGCCCGCCCCACTGTAGATTTGATCTAGGACACTCCCCCAGTCCCATCTCTTTACCGCATTCTACCTAATAAACCCTTTCTGCACTTGCTTTTAGTCCTTTTTAATTTAATTACATTCTTTCAAACTGTGTGTGGACTAATATTGCTACATACTCAAGTGTGCCAGCTTGCACTGCATGTGAATTGTTTTTACTACTGTTTTTGCTACTTTTCTGAAAAAAAAAAAATTGTAAGCCTGTTTCCTACCTTTCCTGTAATTAGTGTTCCAGATACAGATTTGCTGTATCCAGGACTATTTGTAAGCTTCTGAGCCCCCAAGCCTTTCTGTGTTGGAGGGAAGCCTTCTTGCTTATCAGTGAGAGTGGTAAGCACTAGGTAACCTGTCTACCACATAAGGAGTGGTTCTGGCCCAGAATTTGTAGTTATTGGCCATTTGGGCGGTCTTCCATCTCTCTCAACTTTCTGATTTGAAGGCCTGCATTTGCACTTGTTTCTGTCCTGTAACTCCTGGGCCCATCTCATTTGCTCACTCAAAAAAAAATCTGCTTTTACTGTATTTGTGTTTCTTCCTACTTTATTTTGCTTTTAAGGCCATCTTAAAAGTACTCAATTGTATTTATTACTGCTTGGTGTAACTCATTCTAAGCCTTTTAGTTTAAGCACTTGGGCTTCAGACCAGATGTTTTACATTAGGAAGTTTTGTGGTCTGCACTCTGGTGGCAGGACAGGTAGCTTACATCCTTCTAATTTGGGAACTGCTGATTGAGGGCTCAGTGTCTGTTATTCTAAAAGTGTATTAATTCTGTTTTAAGCACTTGGGCTTCAGGCCAGTTATTTTACATTAAAAGGGTTTGTGGTCTGCACTCTTGTGGGAGGAGAGGCTGGACTCTGCCCTTCTAGCTGGGAATTTCTGGTTAAAGGCTTATAGTGCCTGCATATCTAAACTGCTTCTTACTGAAATTGGTGCACCTTGTTTGCTGTAGCATAGACTAGATCCAGGCCTGCTGAATCTAGCTTTGTTTGTATAACCTGAGCACTAATCCAGGCATTCTTTAAAGTATTCAATTGTATTTATTACTGCGTTGTAGTAACTTGATTAAAGTTTAGCTATCATTCTAAGTCTTTTGGATTAAGCACTTGGGCTTCAGACCAGTTGTTTTACATTAGGAAGGTTTGTGGCCTGCACTCTGGTGGCAGGACAGGTAGCTTACATCCTTCTAAGTTGGGAACTGCTGATTGAGGGCTCAGTGTCTGTTATTCTAAAAGTGTATTAATTCTGGTTTAAGCACTTGGGCTTCAGGCCAGTTATTTTACATTAAAGGGTTCGTGGTCTACACTCTTGTGGGAGGAGAGGCTGGACTCTGCCCTTCTGAGCTGGGAATTTCTGGTTAAAGGCTTATAGTGCCTGCATATTTGAACTGCTTCTTACTGAAATTGGTACACCTTGTTTGCTGTAGCATAGACTAGATCCGGGCCTGCTGAATCTAGCTTTGTTTGTATAACTTGAGCACTAATCCAGGCATTCTTTAAAGTATTCAGTTGTATTTATTACTGCTTGGTAGTAACTTGATTAAAGTGTAGCTATCATTCTAAGTCTTTTGGATTAAGCACTTGGGCTTCAGACCAGTTGTTTTACATTAGGAAGGTTTGTGGCCTGCACTGTGGTGGCAGGACAGATAGCTTACATCCTTCTAAGTTGTGAACTGCTGATTGAGGGCTCAGTGTCTGTTATTCTAAAAGTGTATTAGTTCTGGTTTAAGCACTTGGGCTTCAGGCCAGTTATTTTACATTAAGAAGGTTTGTGGTCTGCACTCTTGTGGGAGGAGAGGCTGGACTCTGCCCTTCTGAGCTGGGAATTTCTGGTTAAAGGCTTATAGTGCCTGCATATTTGAACTGTTTCTTACTGAAGTTGGTACACCTTGTTTGCTGTAGCATAGACTAGATCCAGGCCTGCTGAATCTAGCTTTATTTGTATGCTGCTTGTTTGCTTGTTATTTCCCTGAAACGCTAATTCCACCTAAAACGCGGCTTTTCAGCGTTTCTGTGGATCCCTAGTGATATCTGCATTGCTTACTGCACTTATTTCCTTGTTTCACTTGAAAGAAAGTTATTGTTTGTCGTTTTTGCATTTAAGTTACCTGAAACACATTGCATTTAAGTTACCTGGCACTTGCTCACTAAAGCAATTATATAAGTCAGCACTAAAATATTAAAAGCACTACACCCTCACAAACTCCCCTTGAGTACCTCATTCCCCATTGGCCCTTTTTTTTCAATTATAAAGGAATTCCCAACACTATTCTAGCATGTCCAAAGGTCAGTTGTCAATCTCCTCTCCGGTCCAGCTGGTGAATCTCGGAATCTTGAGGCAATGTTACAACTGCCTCATGTACACAGACAACCCTCTCCTCCTCCCAACAAATTCCAACACATGTGAGAGATGCAAACATATAGCCATACTGGAGGCTAAGCTCTCTCAACTCAGTACTGGCGAAACCAGTCAGGAGGAGAAGGAAACCACACTCACTACAATATCAATCTCACATAGACCTACCACGACAGCAAACCAAACACATAAACACACAAAAACATACTCGGAGGCTCTAAATAAAAATCTGCCTAAGCAGAAGAGACCTCCAAAGCAGACACCCAAGCAACCGCTACCCCAAAACAAAACTCGTGCAACACATAGCTCACAAAGCCAGTGTGCCGAACAGTCACAGCCCTTAAGGCTAAACAACACACCTGATACACTTGTAATAGGTGACTCTATCGTCAGGCACACTGACGTCCCACTCACCAGGCTGAACAAGGAGAAGGTCACGGTGAGCTGCCTGACGGGCGCTAGGATCCGCCACATAACATAAGCACTCAGGTCACTCCAAGGCAAGTAAAAATATGACTCAGTCATTGTCCATGCTGGTGTGAATGACATGAGACGTACCTCCCTGGACTACATGAAAAGAGACATAGAGGAGCTCTCTGAGCATGTAGCCCAGGCCGGTATGACCCTGACCTTTAGTAGCATCTTACCCTCACCAAGAATGATGCCACATTATGAAGACAAGATGATCAATTTCAACAATTGGCTTAAGTATTGGTGTCATTCAAAGGGGATCCAATGCCTGTCAGCGTGGGATGACATGCTCGACAAGCCACGATGTTTTGCTAGGGACGGCTTGCACCTGTCACCCCTGGGCTTTCGGATATTGGCAAAGGCTCATGCTACACCTATAGTGCCTTTTTTAGGCAAGGCTCAAAAGACAAACCCACCTCCATAGGTATCACAAGGGATAAGAAACTAAGAGTAATGCTACTCAATGCCAGAAGTCTAAACCTCAAGATGCACGCACTCGAAACTCTCCTTAGCATGGAGAACATCGATATCTGCGCACTAACAGAAACCTGGTTCAAGGCTCCCGAGAGCACCCCAGCACTACCAGGTTTTACCTCATAGCATGCTTTTCGGCCCCAAAACTTGGACCGTACTACAAAAGGAGGGGGAGTATCAATATTTGTCAAAGATACCCACACCTCCAGGTTGGTGGCACAGCACAAAGCATCAGAGACTATCCATGTGCAACTAACAGTGGGTAAAACTGCCTTCCAGTTTATAGCCTGCTACAGACCACCCTCCCAAACCCAGGAACCCCACTCGGCCTTCCTGAGAACACTGGAAAATATGAAGGACTCTCCAAACACCATTATATTGGGTGACTTCAACTACCCAAACATAGACTGGGAGCATTACTCTAGCTCCAACACCCTAGCCCAAAGGTTCCTAGAATTTATAAACTCAAATGCTATGGAACAACTTGTTACCACTCCCACAAGAGGGGAAAACATACTGGACCTGATCATCACCAACATGGGGACTCTATGCTCCAGACCAGAAGTGTATCCCTCACTGGTAAGATCAGACCATAAACTAATCTCACTGGATATTCACATCCCGACTCCACCCCTGCCCTGAAAACCACAGTGAAAAACTTCTAAAGCAAATTTCACAGTCCTCAAAACCGAGGTGGAATCCTTCAAAGACCCGGGCCTGTGAAAAATATGGCCCAGACCGCAGAATCCTTTATAAACGCATTCTATGAACACCTTCAGGAATGCATAGATCATGCAATCCCAAATAAAACCAAGACCCAATCCTCCAAAGGCAGACGTCCTGTCTGGTGGACCCCAGCCATAAACAAACTATACAATAGAAGGAGGAAGCTACTACATGATAGAGCAAAATCCCAAAAAGGGAAGGCATCTCTGATCAGTATTAGCAAAAAACTACGGGCATAAAATCGTCTAAGGCCAGCTTCGAGAGAAAACTTGCACAGGACACTAAGGATAATCACAAGGCTTTCTTTAGCTATGTTAGGAATCTGGGTGGGAATTCCGAGATATGCTCAGAATTAGTCCAAAATGACAAAAAATACACCAAACCCACAGACATTGCCAACATCCTAGCTGACAGGTTCAGCACAACCCCCCCCCCCATCAAAAGGGCAAATATTTATCCCAGCAGAGTGCTGCCCCCCTGACATCTCAGATGCTCAGGTAAGAGCTGCCCTCTCCAAAGCAAAAAACACAGCATCAATGGGACCAGACGGTGTCCCGAGCTGCGTCCTACATGAACTCCAAGAAGAGCTAAACCCAAACATAAAACTACTGTTTAATCTCAGCCTTACTACAGGATATGTACCCAAAGAGTGGCGTACAGCAACAGTGGTCCCTCTCCACAAAGGTGGTGCCTCAACGGATCCTGGAAACTATCGCCCCATAAGCCTGACTAGCTTGGTCTGCAAAGCTATGGAAAGGATCATCATGGGCCTCATAAATAAAGATATTGGGGACCTACAGACACTGGATCCTACCCAGTTCGGCTTTGTTAAAGGCAGATCCTGCCTCTTAAACCTGGTTGATTTCTTTGAAACAGTCACCAAGGCTATTGACGAGGGGAAGGTGGTCCACACAGCCTACCTGGACCTCGCAAAGGCCTTCGATACAATACCACACTCAGGCATTATAGATAAGCTCACCAGCTTAAATATAAACCCCTATCTCACTAGATGGGTTGCAAACTGGCTCAAGGACAGAACCCACATGGTTAGAATTGCTGGAGCCATGTCAGACTCCAAACCAGTTACAAGTGGCATCCCCCAAGGCTCAGTCCTGGGACCTCTCTTGTTCGGTATATATTTCTCGGAGGTACAGGCCAACACGGAGGGACTGTGGCTGACTAAGTTCGCAGATGACTGCAAACTCGGCGCCATAATCAACTCTCCAGCCGACACAAGCATCCTCCAAAAGGGCCTCATAGAAACAGACAACTGGTGCCAGAGCCATGGCCTCAAGCTAAACGCCAAAAAGTGTATAGTCATCCCTTTGGCAAAAACAGTGCCACAAATTACCACATAGGTGGTAATCCATTAAGTACAGAAGAAGTAATTAGGGACCTGGGGACCCAAGTTGATAGCAATCTCTCATTTGACAACCACGTGGCCAAAGTGGTTAGAAAAACATTTTATATAGCCCACCTAATCATGAAGGGATTCACATCTAGATCATGGGAGGTCATCGTGCCTCTTTACTCATCCCTCATCAGGCTCATAATTGAGTACAATGCCCCTTTTGGGATGTACTTTACCAGACACCTGCAGCAACTGGAAAGACCCCAAAAGTACCTCACCAAGAGGATCATAGGGCTCAAACAGATGCCATATGCTGCCCGGTTAAAGAAACTCCAGCTCTACTCAGTGGCATACCGCCTGCTCAGAGGCGATCTGTGCCTGACGTATAAAGCCATGTCCAACCCAGAATTAATGGACATGCTGCACCTCAGAAAATCCAAATCCCATCGAGCTATGTGCTCGAGAGACTTGAACCTCAGCACTGAAATAAATAGGACATGCTGGAGGGACAGATTCATAACCCAGAGGCTCCCTTCACTCTGGAATAAAATCCCAGTCCAGGTTATGCAGAGTCCCTCATTGACTCTCTTCAAGAGGAATCTTGATGAGTGGATGGGAGATCGTAGGTTTACCCCGGGTATCACTTCTGTGTCACAGTTAGACAGAGGCACAGTATACTAACCTCGAAAAAGGGCATAGCAAAATTAATTTAAAATGGGTGGTGAAAGCCAAACACACTCTGGCTAGGCTTATAAATGCCCTAGGGCAGATAGCCTAGTATGAACCTATGAACCTATGAACCTATATATATATATATATATATATATATATATATATATATATATATATATATATATATATATATATATATGTATGCTGGCATAGTCATTTTGTGTACATTTGTAAGTTTGGTGCCTGTTCCTCTGGTGGGATAGGGGGCTGTTCAGCTGTTTATACCATCCCACTGGTGGTTGTGATCAGCTTGTGGGACATTTCCCTTTTACCATGGCTCGAGGGGGGTCAGGAGTGATTGTGATATGACACATGACCATTTGTCTGTTGGATCTTGCCAGGGGGGATGATACCATAGAGGTGTTGCAGTGGTTGATCATGTTAGCTACTGCCAAGTTCGACATACGTATCACATCCTGTGGGGGTATCAAGTGGCTCTCCTAAGGATATAGCATTGCTAAAATGAGAGAATCTCTGTGCATTTCTGTTCTGGCATGGTTGGATTTCCAATCCATGGTTGGGTAATATAAGTCAGACAGAATCAGGGTGATGGGTGGAATCCTGATAGATTTATAGAGAGCCAGATGGTTCATAGGTTCATAGATTAGTACTAAGCTAACTGCCCTTGCGAGCCATTTTAAGCCTAGCCAATTATCCCTTGTGAGACTCAAACCCTACACCTTGTGTTTGTAAGGCAAACACCTTAACCATTAGGCCACCCTCCCAACTAAAATGTGTGGGGTGGGTGTCCTGAGTCAGATTTGGCCTGTAGCTACCTATAATTTGCACAGGGGTCTTGTCAACGGTTTACTGCACTTGGAGTGTCTCGTGTGTCTCAGACTGCTTGACCAGCCTAGAGGTGTGTGTCTGTCTAACATATATTTATACTCCACCTCCTCTGGCTTTGCTGCCCACATTTTGGGGTCTGGCTGTGTGATAGGATGAGTGATCAGGTAAGGATGTGTTTCTCTCCATGGCTATGGGATAGGTTTCTAAGAGTGTAGACATGTCACCATCTTCCAGCGTTATGACTGCCTGCAATGAGTGCATTTCCCTTAGACTCCTAGCCATACCTCTCAACTGTACAGATTTTCACAGAATGTCCAGATTCATGCCTCATATATCTGATCAGTTTCCCATAACATTGTGGTTTTCAAGCAGGTTTATTGCAAATCACTCAGGGTTGAAGTCAGGACATAATGACAGTCATTTGAGTTTCAGACTTCATACCCTTCAGAAAATCCATGCTAATACAAGCCATGTTATTCTATCAAGTTTCTAACATTATAAGTGCAATATTTAAACTGTATCCCTATATTTGGGCCTTTATCCCCCCATTATTGACTTTGTCCAGATTTCTTGATCTATGAGGCTGAGAGGTATGCTCCTAACATTTAGCAGCGTGGTCTTTCATTTGCGTTTTGTGGACTGTGTTATGTTGGTAGTATGGACCCCATGACATTTCCTACAAAGGCACTATGGGTGAGGCATGGGCCTCTGCCAGAGGCCTGTAGGCCAGGTGAGACAGATGCAGGCCATCTGCAGCAAGGCAGCTCATTCTGTTGATCATATGTTCCCAGGCTGCCAGGCAGTGGATCCCACTGGAATGACACCAGTAGGTGAGCCAAGTGTTACTGACACCGCTATCCGTTTGTATTGAGTCATCACTCTGGGTGAGAGCAGGATGCTGCTTAAGGCTAGGGTCATACCTGAATGGGACACATATGCAGCAGGCTGAATCATGTCTGTCTTCCTCTAGTCTGGGAGGTACAGTTGACATCATTCACACCACCATGGACCAAGCCAGAGTGATACCTGTACCTGTTTTGGGGTGACTTGAGTGCATGTGCAATATGGCATATTATGGCACCTGACAAACAAGTAACCTTGACTTTCTCCTTATCTTGCCTGGTGTGTGGTACATCTGTGTGTCTCACAGTGGAGTCTTCCATGAGTAATATGGTGGGTGTATGGTAAGGCCTTAGTGTTTGCAAGACCCTGGTGTGTGAACTATGCATGGTCTGTGGTGTGTAGATTTGTGGAGTTCTCATGTTTGTTATCTTCTGAGGTGTCCTTTGCTTGGGGTTTTGAGTTGTTGCGGACCTCCACTTATGTGGGTGTGTGTAGTATATTTGCAGGTGATGTTTACTGACTCCATACAATGCAGGGCACCTATGTTACTGAAAAACTTGTTCTGGTGTGCACATTCTCCATTTGTCTGGCGAGTGGTTCCCCTTCCCCTTATGTGTGTCTCTTTCTCCTTCTGTAGTCCAGTCACAAGTTTTGGGCCACAGTGGCTGCTGTTATGTATTTGTAATTCTGATGTGACCGGTGTAAATCCTAAAACATCACACACAGGGTTGTGGACTTCACACCTCTGAGTGTACCTGTTTAGCAGGTTGTCCATCAATGTACCACTACATTTGCTGTGGTCCTTAGATGGTTTGTGCTGCTGAATGGTATTAGGAGGCTACATGTGGGCCTAGCTGTCATACCATCACAGACTGACATCTGGACAGGCCCATATATGACAGTCAGACAAAGGCCCACACATGGGGACATGGTGTTCATAATGTTCTGACAAACATAGACAGTTGGGAGATTGGTTTGGTAATTGCTGGCTTTCTCTTATGGGTATGATTTCTGCTTCACCACTGTCTGCCATTGCTGTTTTGACATGACCGTTTCTTGTTTTGCCAACAGTTGGCAGGCAAATGCAATGCTAGGACAAGCAGGACAGATATATACAAGGCATACTTGTGCTCCTTCTATGACAACCTCTGTCATTCCAGGGGTATGGCTGTTGGCCAGCGACATGTTGTCAGTGCTGACACAGAAAGGTGGCAGCCTTTCATAACCTGGCAGTGCACTGACCTTCAGGTACCTGCTGTCCTACTAGGCACCATACCTCCTGGCTTTTTGGAGCCAGACATCTGGACAAAGCCATAAGTAATTTGGAGACTAAGGCCTACATATAAGGACTATTGTTGACTATTGGCCTTACAAACCTAGTAAGGTAATACAACAACAGGTTTTGCACTAGCATGCATTTTCCTAAAGAGTATGAAGTCTGAAACCACAATCTGTCATTATTTTCTGACTTTAGTCTTTTGTGATTTGCCAATGATTTGCCAGGATACCAAATTTCCTGATAAAGAGACCATACATATGATGCAAACCTCTGGACATTCTGCAAAATGCCTGTACAGTTGAGGGGTATGCTAGGCACTGTGTAGGTTACTCTGAGCTGTGTACTGTCTATATGTGTGGCCCCCTGTCCCTGACCTGTCCAGCTTTCCTTCAGTAACAGATATTACATCTGGATAGTCTGCACAACTCCTATCGTAGCTGTATTTGATGTGCATAATAGTTGGCAGTGTTTTTCTTGGCACATGGACCCTGTCCACCACAGTACCATATCTAGGCCACTAATACACAACAGCCAGGAGTAAGTGAAGGCCACATACTGACAGTATTGACCACACATATACATCGCTCATTGACCCTTAAATATTGTGGATATGCAACAGGTTATCAAGTTGATTGGGACAGCCCTGGGAATGTGTGCTCTGCTGCTTATACCCTACAAACTTTACTGTTACTGCAGTTCTATGGGAACATGGATGTGGGGGGGTGCACACCTGTCAGCTGTACACATTTGCACAGACTGTGCTGACGTTCCCTTTACATTTTAATTCCATTTAGCATAGTATTGTGCCTGTTGTGGAGACTACAGGCATATTACTAAAGACCACAGGTTAGATTGTAATGGCAAACATTTGGGTTTCAGACCTCTCACCCATCAGAGCCTTACTGCAACTGCAAAACCTGCTATGATATCACTCTGTAGGTCTGTATGGGCATATTTCCTCATTGTCCCCATTTGGGGGCCTTTGCCAGACATTTCTTTATGTTTTTTTTTGCTGCTGACTTGCTGGGTGAGGCTGAGGGGTGAGTATGGGACCCTCACATTGACATCCATGCATGTGACCTATGACTCCCCCCCAGTTAGTTGGCATCCCACATATACTGCAGTGGGATTTGTCACCTTGGGTACTACTGCATAGTGTGGGGAAGCCAGTATTGGGCAAACATTTCCTGGTGTCCCACAGAGCTGTCAGTTGTCTGCTGCTATCCCAGTAGGCTACCCCATTCCCTTGCATGTATGCAGCGATACCATAGATATGCTACCAGAGCATACTACTCCATTCATTTATTGTTAAAAAGACTGACTTACCTTGTGCCTGCAACAGTTGTGAGGACAGTGCTTGAGGGCTGCCTATGTGGGATGCACGCAGTACACTGCCTATGCATGGTAAGATACAGGTAGTGTGATGTGTGTGGCATCCATTTTACTGTATGTGCAAGTTGGAGAGAGGTGTCAGCCCCTGGCTCCCTACAGTGTCAGTGTGTGTGCTATGCATTGCCTCTTTATCAAGGCCAGGGCATACTGGGCACACCTCCATCTGCCTACAGGAGCTGGCTCAGAGGGTTCCTCCTCTCAGTCCCTCTGTGCCTGTGGGGACCTTGGCAATGATGGGGGGCTTTCTGGCCCAACCCTGTGCTGTTCCTGCTGCAGCTGTTTCTGCAAAATCATATTGTGTAGCATGGCACATACTAATAATATGTGCACACATGTAGCTGGAGAGTACTGCAAGGCTCCATCAGATATGTCGAGACAGCAAACCGTACTCTCTATAATGATCCTGGTTTGTGTGTGTGCCTCATTATGGCCATTCTTGAGTGAGTGTGTGTGCATTTCTGATGGGTGTCACCATCCATGGCTCCAGTGCATAGCCAGCATCCCCCACCAGATGGCCATCTGGGATGTCCCCCCTGGCAAATCCCTGATACAGCTGTGAGGAATGCCAGATATAGGATTTGTGATAGCTTCCAGGGCTGCCAGCACACACATTAATGATAATGCCCTGGGCATTGCACATGACCTGGCAGCTGGAGTGAAAGCCCTTGTGGTTTAGGTAGATCCTACCCTGCTCACTGGGTGGTGCTTTGATGTGGATGTACGTGTAGTCTATGGCACCCAGTACCTCTGGGTAGTCTGCTACATGGTGGCAGAGGCACATATTGCTGATCTTCTCCTCACAGGTGCTGGGGAAGTAAATTTGCTCACCAGCATGTGGTAGCATGGCATCCAGGAGCTAGTGGAGTACCCCGGATGCAGATGCCTGTGAGTCCCCCGTGATGTCCCCAGTAGGTCTTTGGAAAGTATCTGTAGCTAGTATTCTTAAGGTTACACATACCTTGATATCCACTGGAATGGGTTCCCCTCTGTTGGCTCTGGGTCTGAGGTGAGGCCGGAACAGCTCGATGAGTTGCTGAAGTATATCCCTGTCCACCCTGTAGTGCTCTACTATCTCCAGATCATGTAACCCCTGGTAGGTCACCCTGGATCTGAAGACTCTTTTCCTCCTCCTCAGTCTGGGGTGGCTGTCTGCATTATCCTTCTCACCGCCCTCAGCCTCTAGCACATACTGATGTATCAAAGCAACAGCAGCCCCTAACATGTTGTCAGATAAAATTCCCCTGAGTGTGTACACCAATGGTGCAGAGTTTGTGGGAAAAAACAGACTGACAGGTGTTTGCATAGTTTATACTGTTGTGCTGCAGATGCTGCCTGTATGATTTGCTGACTATGATGCATTCCACCTGCCAGCTATATTATTTGTACTTGACTGCTTTTATTTTGCTATTCCCCATTTTTTTCTTTTTTCCCCCTTCCCATTTTCACCCTTTTTAAGCCCCACGGCACACCGAGCAAACCTGCTGCCCAAATGTAAACAGTTCTGCTATTTCCATTTTTTTTTTCTTTTTTGTTTTGTTTAAGACCCAGTGCTGCGCACCATGCAAACCCGTTTAGCTAAAGTAAACACTTTTAAGCAGAAATTGCCCTCCACTGGATGCAAACACGCTCTTCATTTCATGGAATAAGTCAATACAGCCTCAGACACACCCCCTTGCTTAACTGTGCTTAGTTAAGCTGAAATGGAAGCCGTGAAGCTCCAATGTGCTTCCACCAAGCATGACACACCCCCTTTTCATGTTAGATGCTTCTCCTGCTTACACCACTGCCTTATAACTCCTACATGGTTAGGTATATGCAGACAATGGTCTCCCATTTTGCTATTCAGTAAAATTTGCTCATTTGCATACCCCACTGACTTAGTCCCTTGTTACACCATTACACCAGAGCCTTTCTCCTTAGCAACCAGTGTTACCTGTTATTGTTTTGATTCTGCATGCTATACACTCACTTAAAATTGTCTTTTCACATTTTTTTTTATTTTCAGCACAATCACATTTACATGCCACTGCGCTACTCTTAAACGGCTGAAATCAGCCAAAAAAATAAACTTTGATTTTTATAATTTTGCAACTCTTTTCCATGCCAATGGCCATATTCTTTGGACATTGGCATGCCTAATGGTTATAATACATGCTTTACTTTGAGCTGTCATGCCCTGTTTTCATTTTTGCAGAAATGTATACGGTTAGTATCCGAATACATTTCTGCAACGGACACTGCTCTGGCACGGATGCCTGCCTGCTTACTGAATCACTAATTCACCTCATTTGTATGGTTTTCACCAGCAAATGGGGTAATTAGCATTATTCAGTGGTGTCTATGCCAGAATAGTGCTAGTAGAATCGTGTACACCCCCAGCCTTGTTTACTGAATTACTCAGCGGCCATATTCTGTACAGAAGCTGCTGCATTATTCTGGCATGGAGAAATCACTTTATTGAATCCCTGGGTCTCTTTTTTTCTGTAAAAAAAAATATAACTTTTGTAGACTGGTATTTTTAATGGCATTGTCACTTGTTTGCACCATGATAGAGGCACCACTTTTGCCTTGACCATGGAATAGTTTGTTAGTCCCACAGTCCTTCTTCCAGCCATAAAAAGAAAAAGTTAAGCAAGCAGCCTTTGCCACCACAAGAGGCTAACAATTTGCCTCAGTTGCAGGTGGGTGCATCTGCTGTGGCCAGTTGTTGTACCTCAGACCACTCATCTTTTATTTATTGTTTATTTATTTATTACAAACAAAAAACCCAGAACAACTAATGAAAATAAATTTAGACCGAACCAGAGCCACAAAATTTTTTAATTCAGCACATCCACAGTAAGCGCTTTCATCCACCAAGAACATCTTCAGACTGTATAATGTGTTACAAAAAATACAATAATTAAATGCACATGATCTATGATGTCACATGACATAATTTTTGTCCTTTTAAGGAAAGCAATGAACTCCTTCCTGTCATTCAAACCAGGTGGATGGCAAGTGTTCAATTTTACTTGCCATTCATACTCCTTACAACTCAATTCTTCTTCTGCATCAATTTTTTTATCTGCTTCCAAAACTTCATCCAAAACACACAACTTAAAACTTACTTTGCACTTGTTGTCCTTATAATTCTTACTTAAAGTATTTTTATCATCTTGCACACTTACAGCATACTTGTGCTCATACATTCTTTTATTTAATTCTCTTGTTGTTCGCCCTACATAAAATGCAGTACATGACATACAAACAATCAAACACACTACAAATCTTGATTTGCAAGTGTATCTGCCTTTTATATGCACCCATGCAGTACCCACTTTAATATCTTTGACCTCAGTCAACAGCAAATCACATAAATTGAACATTAAACATTTGTACATTCCGGGATTGCTGCATTTTAACACTTTACTGCTTAACTTACTCTGAAATAAGTTTTTAAGGCTTTTACCTTTTATCTGCACAAAGACTGTGGCATCTCCCACCTTTTGACCTACTTCACTACTGCACTTTAAACATTTCCAATTGTCTTTTATAATATTTTTTATGGTATGAGCATCAACACTGTTAGTAACTTGCATGGAAGTTTTGAAATCTTTTATTTTCTTCTTTTTTGCTATTACTACCCCATCACTCTTGTTCTTAACAATTTCTCTGTAGCAGAGTTCTACATAATTTTTGGGATACCCTCTGCTGATAAACTTATCACATAGACTCATGCATTCCTTACTAAAAGTATGATCTTCATCAGTTAGATGGTGTACTCTAGTCAGTTGACCCTTGACAATATTTGTTTTGTTCTTTTTGGGGTGCATACTATCATAATGCAAAAAAGAATTGTTTTGAACCTCCTTCTTATAAATAGCTGTAACCAACTTACCATTAACCTTGGTAATGTTAAGGTCTAAAAAATTAATAGTCACCCCATCATAGATAGAAGTAAATTTGAGAAATGAACAAACATTATTAAGATAACTCAAGAATTCTTCCAATAATTTAACATCACCCCTCCAAATTAAAACAGCATCATCAATAAAACGCTTAAAAAATGCAATATATCTCATATAACTACTTTCAAACACATGACACTTTTCCCATCCATGCATAAAAATATTGGCATAGCTAGGGGCCATGGTGGCACCCATCACTACACCATTTACTTGTTTAAACAACTTACCATTAAACTAAAAAAAAATTATAATTGAGAATAATGTCTAACATCTCCATAAGGAGATCAACCATAGTGGAAGAAAACTTCTTAGAATTCAACATTTCAAGCCTAACAACCTCCATACCCTCATCATTGGGAATAACGGTATACAATGATTTTACATCAAGGGTGACAAGAATATCATTGTAATTCCTACAAAGAACTCAAATAAACCAATCCACAAAATAAAGATATATATGAATCCACCAAGAAGACACTGGATAGGTGAAACAACGATACTATCAAACACACATTTTATTTAAAATACATCTGGTTAAGCACTTTCATCTAATAATAACTTAGACTTCATCAGAACCTCATTTGTTAAGTACACATTGTTTAAATAGTGTTCCAATAATTTTCAAATAAATTAACCCACTAATCCCTGTTGCGCATCTCCTCAACTAATTAAGAGTTCCTAAGCATGGTTTCAAAATACAAGTATTACTCTTACCTATCAACTAAATAATTTTTTAAAAAAACATACACGCTCATAGTATTAAATTACAAAATATTACAATAAGCATGTTCTAAGTTTAAAAACTGTTTTACGCTTTCAATATTAAAAAATATATAATACACACCTAAACTGTTTAAATAGCTATATATGAATACAAATAAAAATAAAAAACTTTCATATAGCTAAATACATCACACCCTAGCTTGCAACACAGGTTTTATCGAAATATACTCATTGATGCCTGGAGGTATAGTGGCATTCAACAAAATCTGCCACCTAACCTCCTTATCACCCAAAATTGCCTTAATATTGCCACCTCTAGTGGATATATTAACTACCAATAATAAGGCAAACTTGAAGGTTGTACAACCTTCACTATCCCTTACATGCCTATACAAGGCATTATTTTCATCCTTCTTCCTTATTGCATATAAATGGTCATAGATTCTATCTTTTAAATGTCTCCCTGTCTTTCCCACATAAAAACTGGGACATGATGTACATAATGCAAAATATATAACATTTTAGTTTGACAATTGCCATAACAAAAGTGTATAACTGTTTTACTGGTATTGCCTACCTCAACTGACATATACTATGAGCGTGTATGATTTTTTTTTAAATTATTTAGTTGATAGGTAAGAGTAATACTTGTATTTTGAAACCATGCTTAGGAACTCTTAATTAGTTGAGGAGATGCGCAACAGGGATTGGTGGGTTAATTTATTTGAAAATTATTGGAACACTATTTAAACAATGTGTACATAACAAATGAGGTTCTGATGAAGTCTGAGTTATTATTAGATGAAAGCGCTTAACCGGATGGATTTTAAATAAAATGTGTGTTTGATAGTATCGTTGTTTCACCTATCCAGTGTCTTCTTGGTGGACAAGAATATCATTGTCTTCCACTACAAAATTGCCCAATAGATTCTTGAATTCAAATTAATCTTTTATATAAGATGAACCCATGGTGGCAACTACTTGTAAATGCCTATCCACTCATCTTTTATTTATTGTTATTTATTTATTCATTTACATTTGATTACCAGGAAAGCCCGAATGGGTAGAAGCCCATTTCCAGTGGAGGCCTGGTGAGAAAAGCTGCAAATTTTTACAAAACATTTAAGAACAATAATTTTAACATTTTCAAAAATAAAACAAAAATATCTACAGTTTAAATAATTATAACAAATAAATATAGTATAAAAACATTGGTTAAGATTCAATACAAGATATACCTTTGATCCCTCTGGTATAGCACCTACAGCCACTATGGACTCAGGGTTAGCCACATCTTCTGATGCTGTTGGGGACCCCTCAGTAGGGAAGGAAGAGCCATGCCTATTGGTCCTGGGAGAAGGAACAGGGAAGATTTCCCTATTGTGTCAGAATGGGGAAGCAGGTGCTGCCATTAGCAACACAGTTGGCCCTATTTTCCTGTCAAAAAGAAACAGAAAACCAATGATATATATATTCCTCCTCAAATATTCAATGGATAGGAGTAGTTTACTGGGACTGGCTAGGGGTTTGATTTCAACTGTTGATCCTTCTTTTAGAGTAGTTTCCAGCAAAAGAAAGAGGGATGCCTCCTTTCCTGAAGAGATACAAGGTTCTGAATCTGAACAGGAAGATGAAGAGACATATTCAGTGTTTTGTCGTCAGATTTCTGATTAGGATGCAGAGGAGAGCTCACTTTCTCTCTGTGGGGGGTTTTCTTTCCCCGAGACTATTGCTAGAATGTTCCAGTATTTTCAGTTGGAGAACACCGAGGTTTCTCAGTCCCTCAGAAAATAATATGAGTTGTTACAAAAGGATTTTCCAGAACCTACACCCATTCCTCATGTCCTGTCTACTTTAAAGGATATGTGCTTTACTGCCTGCAATTTTTCTGATAGTTCATAGGTAGGTACTAGACTATCGGCCCAAGGGCCTATGTAAGCCTAGCCAACAAGTTTCCCTGGCTTACGCCACCCAAGAAAGTTATTTTCCTGTGCCTCTGTCAAGCAGAGACACAGAAGTGATCCCCAGGGTGTATTTCCTATTTCCCATCCACTCATCAAGATTTTTCTTGAAGAGTGCTAATGAAGAACTTTGCTTGACATAGCTGGGTAGCCTGTTCCAGAGTATGGGAAGTCTCTGGGACAGGAATCTATCCCTCCAGCATGTCCTGTTTATTGTGGTGACAAGGTTTAGGTCCCTAGACTGTGTAGCTCAGAGGGATTGGGATTTCTTTAGGTGTAGCATGTCCAACAGTTCTGGGTTTGACATAGCTTTATATGTTAGGCAGAGATCACCTCGGAGTAGGTGATATGCTACAGAGGAAAGCTAGAGTTTTTTTGAGGCGGTCAGTGTAGGGCATTTGTTTGAGGCCAGTAATCCTCTTTGTGAGGTACTTCTGTGGCCTTTTCAGCTGCTGTAGATGTCTTGTGAGGTACATTCCAAAAGGGTGTTACTCTATTGTAAAGGAAAACACAAAGATCAATGCATGTTAGGTTCAAGCAAGGCACCCATTATTACTTGCAGCAAGGAGACAAAGCATGTAGGTACAAGGTTTGTCTGATTTTCCATAGTTCAGCCTACAGTTTTATGCAGTTTTCTACAAGTTCACAGAAAGATGCTATTATTAGATTTGCTGCTGACATGGTCAAATAATTGCTGTCTTGCAAAAACATGTTTTTTGAGAAAAACAACCTGGCCTTGAGTTTGTTTCAGCTTCCCTTAGTTTCTCACAATTCTTTCTCTTGTTCTGATATGATACATTCAAGGTACAGTCCTGGCCTCAATACACTTTCTGCTGACCATGGTGGATTTATAGGCATCCAGTGTTCTCTTTCAAGAGCTTCTATTAGCTGCATATTTTCATACAGAATAAGCAGAATAAATGTATTAACTCATTTTAACCCTTAAAACACTAAACCTGCATATTGCAGTTGTACATTTTAATACACTAAGCCTACATATTGCATTGCAGTTATACATTTTCCTAACATTTTCCCCCTTTTAATACTTTATTCGACTTTCAAAACAAGCATAAACAGTTTTTCTTCCCTTAACCATTTCCCACTCAGAATTTGCAGTTAGAGAGTCATTCAGTTCAAGCTTGTGAAAGTATTTCTTCAGCTTTTAATCAGTACCTCTAACTCAACATTCTGATATAAAGTCTTTGAAATTGAAGCATCTATGAAATTTTCAACTAGTCCTTTTATACAGTGGATGCAGCAGCATCCACACACCGTCAGTAATGCTTCCCCTACACAGATGGCAATCAGAATGCTCATCAAGATGTTGCCCCAACCCCCGAACCATTTTGGGAAAAAGTCTGTTAATGGATTCGGTCCTGGTTTGGTCATGGCCGACACTTGCTGAATTATTTCGAGATGGCTGTCTATTTCATGTTTGTTGTCAGGAATAAACGAACAGCAGTCCTCCTGGATTAAAGCGCACAACCTTCCTTTTGCTGCTAGGGTGAAGTCGAGAGCCATGCGATTTTGAAGCACCACCATCCTCATGGCTGTGAGTTCATCAGTCACCAATTCTAGGGCGGAAAAAGTCGCATTACTCATTGTCTCAAGAAGTTTGGATAGTTTTCTCAGCTCCCAGATTGATTTCACTGCTCTGTATTATGCCCGCCCAAGATATGACGTCATCGCCCAGATCCATGTGCGACAGTCCTTTGTCACTCACATGGGCTAGATCATGGTGATATATCCAGGATGCATCAACTTGTCCCACCAGATTAGCGGGTTTCTTGATTTCTCGAACATTTTGAATTTTCCCCTGGGGTAGTGTCGATACATGTCGTATTGCTGGAATCAGATATGCAAGAAAACAGCTTCCAGACCAGTTGCCTGGTAGCCATTTATATGCTCTATCACAACACATGAAGTAGCAGTAAGGAATTGCGACTGAAATGTTGCCGATTTTATAGTTACCGGGATTTTGTTGGGTCATAGCCCAGAACATTTTACTATACACGATTTGATTTTCATCAACCGTTTTCTTCCTTTCAGTAAAGTCATTGCTATTGCCAACCTGTAATTGCTGGCCTTCGTTTGTCGCGGTGCAGGAATTCCCGGTACAGTGATGTATCACTGTCATATTACAGGTGCTATTTCCAACTTCTGTTTTTCCGTAGTTTTGAAAGCATACTGTTCCTCTTTTTGCCTTGGGTAAAAATAGGGTCACTCTTTTAATCGATGTCACATTCACTGCATCCTTCAGTAGTGCTTGCCAGGTTTGGTTCATATTTAAGGGAATCTGTATTAAGGGTATTCCTCCATGTGCAGTAGGAATAGCTGCACAGACCCAACAATTGGAGATATTGAGGGTGTCTGCATAAGCGTGTTTAATAGCCTGATAAGTATTGAAATTTGGGTGCCACTTTGTACGTTTACTTCATTCTACTTGTGTGGCTGAGAAGATAAATGGCCACAATAAAAAGATTATTATTACTAATACAGTCAACAGGATGGTCATGCAATATTTCTGTGGAAATGGTTGTTCTACATTCCTGTTTTCTTCGGCTCTTCTAAACAGATGCATTTGGATCTTTCTTGCTTCCGTCATCTTCGCCCAGGATACGTGATCTTACTCTCTGCCCTATAGGACCCCAGCACCGATGATTGCTTCACTGGGTTTGAGGCGGATCAGTTCCTATTGATCTGACCCCCCTTTGTAGCCAGACTTTTGTGCTTAGGGTCCCGATGGAGAGGTAAGGTCTTTGTCCAGCTTGAAGTTCTTCACCAACTTGCAGTGCGTCAGATGCATCCACGAAGCTTACTCTGCTATTTTGACTGCAGTATGTGTTGAAAGAAGCACCTGATAAGGACCTTCCCACTTTAGCAATGCCCAGTTCTTTCGCGTCACGATTTTAATCCACACCCAGTCTCCTGGCATCACTGCCATTTCCGATGTTTTGGTTTGTTTTTGACCTGAAACAGAATTAAACTGCAACAGATGTTTAGAACTCAACAACTTTTTCATATATTCAGCTAACGTAAAATCAGCTTCCTGGTTTGATGACATGAGAGGTTTCCACTGGGGTGTGTAATAAGCCCTCCCATACAGCTTCTCAAAAGGAGTCAGTCCTTTTACTGTAGGGACGGTTCTCATGTTCAACAGTGCCAGGGGCAAACAGTACAGCCAGGATTTCCCTGTCTCAGCTATCAATTTCCTCAGTTTGCTTTTCAGTATACCATTATGTCTTTCAACCAACCCTGCAGACTGCGGATGATATGCACAATGATTTTTTAAAGAAATACCAAAAAACTTACTCAGCTGCTGTATGGTTTGATTTACAAAGTGCGTACCATTGTCACTATAGATTCTCTCTGGAATGCCGAACCTAAGAATAATTTCCTTGACAAGTACTTTTTCCACTGTAGTTGCATCTGGGTTTTTGGTTGGAAAGGCTTCCACCCATCTAGAAAACATATCTATAATGACAAGGCAATACTTCTTATTCTCACATTTGTTCAATTCTATGAAATCCATACAGATAGTGTGAAATGGATATGGTGGTAAGGGAAAACTCCCTTGCTTGGGCTTTATCACCCCATGTGCATGGTGTTTGTTACAAATCTGACACATTAAACAAAATTTTTTAGAATAGTTTGTAAATCCGTACATTGTGAACACTTGGTTCACCAGCTGTATCATCCCCCTGTTGAGACATGGCACTGCCCATGGCTCAACAATGCCGCATAACGGAACAAATTAGACGGTAGTATTGGTTTCCCTTCCTTAGAGATGTATAGCCCATTTTCGAGGACTGCTCCTCGTTTTATCCATCGCTGTTTTTCAGCTTGCATAGTAAGTGTCTGCATTGTTTTGAACATATCCAGATTCAAAATTTCAGAGGGTTGTAATTCCTCATTTAAAAGAAATACCTCTGTAGCTGCTTGTTTTGCAGCTGTATCAGCTCTTGCATTACCTTTTGAAATCCTATCTTGTTGCTTGGTGTGAGCTGCACATTTGCAAATGGCCACCTTCTGAGGTAACCGAATAAATTCTAAAAGATCTAAAATAAACTGCGCATGATTTATAGGTTTGCCAGTAGATGTTATCATTCCCTGGTTTTTCCACTGTTGTGCAAACACATGTACAGTGGAGAAAGCATACTGGCTATCAGTAAAAATGTTTACACATTTACCCTTTGCTAAAGTACATGCCCGTGTCAGGGCAATCAATTCTGCTGCCTGTGCAGATAAATGGTGCGGTAAAGATTTCGCTTCTATAACTTCAGTATCAGAGATTACTGCATATCCTACTAGGTTCTGTCCTGCAGGGCCCCTTTTGGACGAGCCATCCACATAGTATGTCACCTCAGCATTATCCAAGGGGACATCTGTGAGGTCTTTTCTAGGTAGTGTCTTTTGCTCAATTACCTGCAGGCAGCGGTGCGGTGTGCCATCTGCAGGGGTTGGTAGCAGAGTAGAAGGGTTCAAAGTCGTGCATTGTTCAATTGTCATATGAGGTTGGCTCAATAATATAGTATTGGAGGAGAGATGTCTAGCAGGGGAAAGAAATGCCACCTTTTCTTGCAACAAGATAATTGCGACTGCATGGGCTACCCTCAAAGTGAGGGGGTGGAACAAAACTACTGAAGCTGATGCCTGTACCGCCATTGCAGCTGCAACAACTGCATGGACACAGTGGGGTAGTGACCGTGCCACTGGGTCCAGCTGTGATGAATAGTAAGCAATGGGACGCTGCTTATCCCCATGTTGTTGTGTTAGTACTGATGTCATATAACCCTGCTTGCAGTCTACAGTTTGGAAAAAACATTTATGATAATTTGGTAATCCCAGAACTAGAGAGGATGCTATTAACTGTTTCAATTTACAAAAAGCCGATTCTGCTTCCGATGTCCATTGTAACAAATCTTGCGCTGCCATGGGTGTCTTATATATAAGGTCAGTTAAGGGTGCAGATTCCAAGGCATAGTTTGGAATCCAACTTTGACAAAAAATAGTCGTTCCCAAGAAGGACATCATTTCCTTCTTGGTGGTAGGCTTTGGTGCCTGCAAGATTGCCACTTTTCTGTCCTCATCTAATGTTCTACCTTCTTTGGATATCACATATCCTAGGTACTTCACCTGTTTTTTTCCAGAGCTACAGTTTGTCTTTGTTTACTTTATGTCCCTCAGCAGCTAAAAATTGTAGAAGTGCTACTGTATCTTCCCTACAATCCTGCAGGGTGGGGGCCGCTAACAAAATGTCATCAACATAAAGTAAAATCTGACTACCCTTCGGTGGATTAAACCTTGCCAAGTTACTTGACATTTTCTGTGAGAATATCATAGGGCTCTCACAATATCCCTGTGGTAGTCGCGTATATGTGTATCTTTTTCCCTGAAATGTGAATGCAAACCAATACTGGCTATCTGGGTGTATCAGTATTGAAAAGAATGCGTTACTAATATCCACCACAGAGAAATACTTTTGTTGAGGTTTTAAGTCATTTAACAGAGTGCGTGGATCTGGCACTATGGGTGCCCTTGGTATTACTGCGTTATTCACAGCTTGTAAATCCTGGACCATACGCCATTCTCCATTGGCTTTTTTAACTGGAAATAAAGGTGTATTACATGGAGAATTGGGAGATTCCACTAGTACCCCTCCCTTAAGTAATGCTGCTATGATAGGTTTATCCCTGCCTCTGCATCTTTCCTTAAGGGGTATTGTCTTTTCTGTGGTCTAAATACTGATTTCGGTGTGATATTAACTGGCCCTGCCATATGGATAAGTCCTACATCTGATTTCCCTGTTGACCAGAGAGTCGTTGGTACATCTCGCAAGGCGTTTTCTTCCTCCTTCAGTAGGAGTGTCCATCAGCTGTCTTTGAGAGAATGCAGGTGCACAGCTGGGTTGGTCTGTGTCACCCAATTCAATTTTTGTACTTGTATTCCCTGTCCTGACAGTTCCAGTTCTGTTTGTTTCTCCCATTTTGTGGCTTTCTCCCCTAGGTCTGCCCACTGTATATTTTTATTCTTGGTCAGGCTGACATGTGGTAATCGATTAGATTTATAAAGTGTTAAAAATTCCTGAGGCAGCGAACAGCTGACTATACTATTCCCTTCTGTGTCCCAGTACAGGTTACACAGTACCAATCTATTTGTATGATTCTTAAATCATTTTTCTTCATATTCCTTATCGGGTCCTGGTGTATTACAAAAATATAGGGTACAATGTAACAGGTGTTGTTTATCAATGTCGAGGGAGGGAAACTTACTGATAGCTACATTCATCAGCTCCTTGGTCACAGTCCCCGGACCAGTTGTGACCAAGTCCTGACTATACCAATAAAATATTTCACTCCCCGATTGCACCATAAAGGTGTCAGTTTGTCGCTGTGCCTCCATTCCCTGCATGGTTGGGACTACTGCTATACCAAATAACTGCATGAGATCCCTGCCCAAGAGATTCACTGGGCACTTTGCAGAAACTACAGTCTTACTTTTCTGTGTCAATCCCGAAACAGGATCAGTTATTGTAATATTGCAGGAGAGGGGCTCCTGATATAGCTGCCCATTAGCTGTTTTGACTAATATGTAGTCGGATGATTCTGAGTTTTCTGGCAATTTGGAGGGGTGTAACAGGGTTCGTGATGCCCCTGAGTCACACAAAAATTTGACTTCCCTGCCTTCCACCAAATGTATAACTTCTGGTTTAGTATCTGCTAAGTAGAGCTCCAAGCTCAATAAAGCCAAGTCTTGTACTTCATCTTCTACTTCACCGTCATCAATTCCCTGTACTTCCTCTATTTCCCTTTTCACATTCTCATTTGTCCTTTCTGCACTAGCCCCTTCTAATGATTCTTGACTATCATATAGTCAGTCTTCACCTTCCTTGTCTTCCGTAGTTGCTTTCTTATTTTTCTTGCAATCCCTTGCCAAATGTCCCTTTTTACCACATTTGAAACATTCACCCCTTTTCTTGCATCCCTCAAAGTCTTCTGATCGTTGATCAGACTGCCTAACTCCCTGTACATTTTTCCTGCCCTTCTTTCTGGGGTGTACTACATAAACCTCCGCTCCGTCCTCTACAGAAAATACTTGAGCCTTCTTTTTCTTTTTGCTATTGAAATGCCTTTCAGCATGCCTAGCATATTCGAGGAGTGATTGTAGCCGGCCAGTTCGATGATCAACCATATGTTTTGTAATGAAACTGCTTATAGGTGCACTACTGCCTTTCAAAAATGCATTTTTCAACTGCTGTTCATATGGGAATCTTGTTTTTTTTCTTCGGGGGTCTGCATCCCACAGTGGTTATTAAAACATTCCAGTAGCCTAGCGAAATATTGGTCAACTGTCTCACCCTCCTGTTGGCTGCATTGATTAATGCATGTCCAGTCTGCCCTAGGTTTCCATTTTTCAGAGATGCGGTCTGTAAGTCCTTTTGCTCTAGCATCTAAATCTGCACTGCTATGAGGAGGGGGTTTTTGTTCAGCATCACGAGGATTCCAATTGCCACAAATCATGTACCAGTCTGGCCCTACAATTTGTCGAACTACCCTTTCTATTTCTTCCCCGTTTAAATGATAACTTAGCCTCATTCCTTGTAAATCGTCTGAGAATTTTCTAAAATTAATTTTCGGATGGGGAATCCCTTCTGTAGCTTTCCGGATATCTTCCGGAGTCCAGGGTCTGTATACTAAGATGGTTGGATCCTGATTATCCTGCCCAGCCTGAGGGTTCGGTACTTTTATGAGTGGACATATTTCCTCTTCTTCTTCTCCCGCAGGTTGTGTGTCTTTAAATTTCTGCCATGACTCTCGATTACCTGCTTTTATTCGGGACCTAGTTTCAATGGGATCCCTTATTTTAGCTAGTTTTATAGCGTCCCTATCCTCAGTGACCACAGGATATAGCGGAGGTGGATCTACCTGTCTACTCGGTCCATATTCTGGTAAGGGAGGGGGAGGCGGAGGTGCTGTTGCTATTACTAGGTTGTTATCCTCCCTATCTAAAAGCATTGTTTTTGAATCCTTGTTCTTTTGGTCCCTACGGTTTACTTCCTCCAGCCACCTGTGTGCCTGGGGAATTCCTAACTGTCGTTGCTTTTTTACCTGACCTTTAGAATCAGTTTTAAGTTGTTTAATAAGTTTGATGAGTGAGGATTTTTCTAATTTTCCATCAAATTCGTATTTAATAACCCATTTTGAAAAGTATCTGGCATTGTCTGCGCGCTGTGACTGCATATATTTCGCATCTTCAGTTAACTGTGGGTCTCGGGGTATTTTTGTACAGTTATTACCCATTTTCCCTTACTTTTGATTGTTACGTAACTTCACCTTGATTCTCTAGCTTTAACGTGTACCACGGATTTTGTTATAGTTTCTTCAGAATGACTACCTAAAGACTACTTATTCTGTTTCTCCTGATCTATGACAAGACAGTACCTTTTTTATCCCTGACTGTAAGAAAAATACAATCTGACAAAAAACAATACACATCTAGTCCCTGATCCTAAAACAGAAAAAAAGTAGATTCACCTTACCTGAGCCCACATGATTGATCACCAATTCGCGGAAAACCCGTCCTTCAGTCACAGATCAGAAAGTGGCTGGCCTCTTTTGATGACAATTCAGTCGGAGGACTTTACATATAAGAAGAACCGATTTGGTTTCTTCCCCATATGGTTTCAGCCACCTGGCCGTCTGATCTGAGGTGAAGAGAGGGATTCCGGTCCGAAGGGCCAATCTGTAAAGGAAAACACAAAGATCAATGCACGTTAGGTTCAAGCAAGGCACCCTTTATTACTTGCAGCAAGGAGACAAAGCATGTAGGTACAAGGTTTGTCTGATTTTCCATAGTTCAGCCTACAGTTTTTATACAGTTTTCTACAAGTCCACAGAAAGATGCTATTATTAGATTTGCTGCTAACACGGTCAAATAATTGCTGTCTTGCAAAAACATGTTTTTTGAGAAAAACAACCTGGCCTAGTTCTGATATGATACATTCAAGGAACAGTCCTGGCCTCAATACACTTTTTGCTGACCATGTTGGATTTACAGGCATCCATTGTTCTCTTTCAAGAGCTTCTAGCAGCTGCATATTTTCACACAGAATAAGCAGAATAAATGTATTAACTCCTTTTAACCCTTAATACACTAAACCTGCATATTGCAATTGTACATTTTAATACACTAAGCCTACATATTGCATTGCAGTTATACATTTTCCTAACATTTCCTAACATCTATAATGGGTCTAATGAGTGTCGAGTAGAGGGGAACAATGGCCTCTTTTTTCCTGGATGAGAACCCTTTTATGATGAGGTGTGCCATGTAGAAAGACTTCCTGACTACTATGGCGATGTGACTATCAAAGGAGAGACTACTGTCCACCTGGGTCCCAAGGTCTGTTATCACACATTCGGTGTTAAGTAGATTGCTGCCTATGTGGTAGTTCATGGGTACAGAGTTTTTACAAAAGGGGATGACACTGCACTTTTTGGCATTGAGCTTGAGGCCATAGCTCTGACAACAGACATCTGTCTCAGCGAGGCCCTTCTGTAGGATGTCCACATCATTTGGGGACTTGACTATGGATCCTAGTTTGCAGTCATCTGCGAACTTCATTAGCCAGAGGCCTTCTGTGTTAGCCTGTACATCAGAGAAGTATATACCAAACAGGATAGGTCCCAGGACAGAACCCTGTGGTACTCCACTTGTCACTGCTTTGAGGTCAGATTTGGACTCTGCAACTTTTACAGTGTGGGTTCTGTCAGTGAGCCAGTTGGCAACCCATCTTGTGACATAGGGATTTATACCTAGTTTAGTGAGTTTAGCTATAATTCCAGAATGGGGGATGGTGTCGAAAGCCTTGGCGAGGTCAAAATAGGCTGAGTGAACCACCTTACCCTCATCTACGGCTTTGGTGACTGCCTCAAAGAAGTTGATCAGTTTCAGGAGGCATGATCTGCCTTTCACAAACTCGAACTGGGTGGGATCCAGAGTTTGGGGGTTACCAATGTCTTTGTTTATGAGTTTCATGATGATATGTTCCATGGCCTTGCAGACCAGGCTCGTCAGGCTAATAGGTCGATAGTTCCCAGAATCAGTGGTGCTCCCCCTTTGTGGAGTGGGATAACTGTTGTTGTACACCATTCAGTGGGCACAAAGCCTGATGTGAAGCTATTATTGAACATGGTGCTTAAGTGGGGAGCCAGTTCGTTATGAAGTTCGTGTAAAACGCAGCCTGGGATGTTGTCTGGTCCCATGGATGCTGTGTTTTTGGCTTTAGAGAGTGCAGCTTTTACCTGCATAGTTGTGACTACAGGGACTTCTTCCTGTATATATATGGGCCCTTTAGGGGGTTGGGGGATAAAGTTAGCACTGAACCTATCTGCCAGGATGTTGGCAATATCAGTTGGTTCTGTAGTTTTCGTGCCATTGTGCTGTAACTCAGAGCAGATCTGAGTGTTGCCATTGAGATTCTTGACATAGCTATAGAATGCTTTGTGGTTGTCCTTAGAATTAGTGGCGATTTTGTTTTCGTAGCTAGCTTTGGAGGATCTTATAAGGGATCTCAGCTTCTTACTGAGGCTGACCAGGGAACTCCTCCACTCATGGAATTTTACTCTCTTTTGCAACAGTTTCTTCCTTCTGTTGTACAGTTTGTTTATGGCAGGGGACCACCAGATTGGCTTCCTTTTTTTGGAGGATAGTGTCTTGGTTTGTTTGGGATAACACGATCCATGCACTCATGTAAGTGGTTATAGAGTGCATTTGTGTAGGATTCAGCAGTTATAACTGTATTGTCCATCTGCATGAGTGGCATGAAGTTCACCACTTCTGTCTTAAAAAGCATGAAGTTGGCTTTGGAGAAATTTTTTACTATGGTTTCCTTAATGGGGGGGGGGGGTGTGGATATCAAGGCTGATTAGCTTATGGTCGGATCAGACCAATGAGGAGTTGACTTCAGGTGTGGAACACCGGTCACTTATGTTGGTAATGACTAGGTCTAGGATATTGTTGCCCCTGGTGGGGGTGTGGATAAGTTGATCCAGGTCATTGGAGTTTATGAATTCCAGAAAGCGTTGAGCTAAGGAGTTGGTACACGTGTAGTTTTCCCAGTTAATGGTGGGGTAGTTGAAGTCACCCATTATTAGGGTGTTTGGTTGAACCCTAATATTTTCCAATACATCTAGAAAAAGAGGAGTGGGAATCCTGGGGCATGGTGGGGGATCTGTAACAAGCTACAATTGGGATTGCAGTTTTGCCCAGAGTTAGTTGCACTTGGATAACCTCGGATGCATTATGCTGAGCAACTAGCTTGCAGGTGTGGATATCCTTAATGAATATGGACACACCTCTGCCTTTGGTGTTTTGGTCCAGGTTACATGGCCGAAAAGTGTGGTATGAGTTATAGCCTTTTAGTGCAGGGGTGCTCTCTGGATCCTTGAACCAGGTCTCAATCACTGCACAGATATCAATGTTCTCCATTTTAAGGAGTGCCTCGAGTGAGTGTATTTTGAGATTTAGACTTCTAGCATTGAGTAGCATTACCCTCAGTTTTTGCTTGCCTGTTCCTGTTACGGTGGTGAATTTGTTATTTGAACCTTGCCTAAAAAAGGCACTATAGGGGCAGCAAGAGCCTTAGCCAGTATCCAGAATCCCAGGGGTGACAGGTGCAGGCCATCTCTGGCAAAGCATCGTGGTCTGTTGACCATGTCATCCCAAGCAGACAGATACTGGATCCCGTTAGAATGATACCAGAAGCTTAGCCAATTGTTGAAGTCAATCATTTTGTCCTTGTACTGCAGTATCATTCCGGATGATGGCAGAATGCTACTCAGGGCTAGGGTCATACCTGCCTGGGCTACAAGATCAAAGAGCTCTTCCATGTCTCTTTTCATGTAGTCTAGGGAGGTACGACTCAAGTCATTCACACCAGCATGGACAATGACAGAGTCATATTTGTACTTGTTGTGGAGTGACCTGAGTGCGTGGGTTATGTGGTGGATCCTGGCACCCGAGAGGCAGCTAACAGTAACCTTCTCCTTGTTTAGCCTGGTGAGTGGGACATCAGTGTGCCTGACTATAGTGTCACCTATGACGTTGGGTGCGTTGTTTTGCCTTATTGGCTGTGGTTGAGTGGCACACTGAGTCTGTGGGCTATATGTCATTTGGGTTATGTTGGGGGATGGAGGTTGCTTGCGTTTCTGCTTTGGAGGTCTCTGTTGCTTAGACAGATTATTATTGAGAGCCTCCGTGAATATTTTTGTGCTACTATGCATGGATTTTGGTGGTGTAGATTCAGTGAGACTATGTGATGAGTGTGGTGTGGTACAAATGTTTATCTTCTCCTCATGACTGTCAAGTTCAGTCTTGGTTGGAGAGAGCTTTACCTCCAGTTTGGCTAGATAAGTGCAACTCTCACAGGTTGTAGTGTTAGGTGGTAGGAGGAGAAGGTTGTCTGTGTACATGAGGCAATTTCTACATTGCCTCAAGATGCCCAGATTCATTAGATAGACGGGAGAGAACACTGGGAGCTGACCTTTGGACATACCTGAATAAAAAACTATTTTCCTTTAGATAAGTGAGGAAAGTGAGTACATGAGCTGTTTTTCTCTAAGCAAGTGAGAAAAGTAAGTACAAAAACTGTTTTCCTCTAGGTAATGACGAAGGTTGAGTGCTATAGTAATTAGTAGCTTATTTAGTGCTTACAAGGTCTGAACAAGTGCTGAGCACGAATAAGCAAATTTAAGTGCTAAAACTAAGAATCTGTATCTGCACTAGACGAGTTACAGGACAGAAACAAGTGCAAATGCAGGCTTTCAAATCAGAAAGTTGAGATAGATGGAAGAGATTACCCAAATGGCCAATAACTACAAAGTTGGGGCCAGAACCATTCCTTATGTGGTAGACAGGTTACCTAGTGCTTACCACTCCCACTGATAAGCTAGAAGGCTTCCCTCCAACACAGAAAGGCTTGGAGGGTTCAGAAGCTTACATACAGTCCTGGATACAGCAAATCCATATCTGGAACACTAGTTACAGGAAAGGTAGGAAATAGGCTTACAGTGTTTTTTTTTTTTTTTTTACAGAAAAGCAAAAACAGTAGTAGAAACAATTCACATGCAGTGCAAGCTAGCACACTTGAGTATGTAGCAATATTAGACCAAACACAGTTTAAAAAAAATGCAATTAAAAAGGACTGAAAGCAAGTGCAGAAAGAGTTTATTAGGTAGAATGTGGTAAAGAGATGGGACTGGGGGAGTGTCCCAGATCAAATCTACAGTGGGGCGGGCAACTGCAAAAGCCACCAAATTTAAACTACAAGCCAAAAATAGGGAGGTGGGTGGAACAAAACAGAGATCTAAGCAACATCTAACAGTACAAACACTAAAATAAAAAATATATATACTGGGCTCTGTATATTTGCAGATAGATTGGAAAGCAGTCTCTCAGAACAGGGAGACAACAGTTTCAACAGAGATCTAAACAACAATTAACAAACTCTAAAACCAAAAAAATATATACTCAGCTCAATATATTTGCAGATAGATTGGAAAGCAGTCTCTCAGAACACAGGTTCCAGCAATTAAATGCAGGCTGTTACTAACAGGTATAATTTTATGAAAGTGATCCTTGAGTTAGATAACACACACGCTGTAAAAAACAGTTATATCAACTGAAGACACGGCAGAAAATGGGGGGGGGGTGTTCAACAGAGATCTAAGCAACAACTAACAGTACAAACTCTAAAACCAAAAAAATATACTCAGCTCTGTATATTTGCAGATACATTGGAAAGCAGTCTCTCAGAACAGGGAAACAACAGTTTCAGCAGAGATAGTCAGCTAGCTGTCCCTAAAAAGGCAGCTAGGATGTATAAAGTCCCACAGTCTTTTAAAATTTTATACACTATTCCCAAACCTGATCCAGCAGCTATAGCCTTAGTTGACTCCTTTGCTGCTAAGCACTTAGTTAATTCCAATCATACTCTTTCTAATAAGGATGGGGAAAATTATAGATAGGCATGGGGAAAAAGTGTATACTTCTGCAACTTTGCTTTTCAGAATTTTGAACTGTCAGACTCAAACGTTAAAGTTTCTTCAGACAAATTGTGAAAGTATGAGTAAAGTTTTATCTATAGGTTCTTCTTGTGAAGAAAAATCTGCTTTGAATAACTTAGTTCCTTCTATTGCACAGGTCACTACTCATTTGCAGTGTGTGTATGACTCTGTTGATACTTCTTCCAGGGCTGTGGCCACTTGTTTGGTTTTAAAGAGGTTTGCTTGCCTGCTACCAGAAAATCATATATTAGCAAAAAAGGTTTGCTAGTTGGTGCCAGCAACATGGCCAACTCCCAATCTGGGCTAATTGTTCTATGGTTCTATAATATTTGCGTGAGCTACTATCATTGTTCTATCATGCTGTGATATAACCTGTTTTAGCCTTTCTTACAATACATCCTTCACTTTGCAGGTATTCCATAATTTCAGCTTCTATTTGTTTAACTTCTACTTTACTAATCTTTTGTTTTACATTTACCCTTTTGATTTTATTTTTTGCTTTGTGAAATTGTCTATGTCTGGATGCCTTTGCCTGTATTTCTCTTCAAATATCTTTGAAGCTGTTTTCTTATTGATTAGTTGGCTTTCTCCTTTGCATAAATATTGCACCCTATCAGATATCTTTCTTTCCCGTGTCTATGTTCCTTTTTTATACCTTTCAAAAATCTCAAGGTTTTGTTCTTTATATTTTCACACTTCCTCTGTTGTCTTTTTCCAAATGGACAAAGTTTTTTGGTCTATATAATGTTTTTCATAGATCTGCTGTATTAATGAACACAAATTTGCATTTGAAGCTTTTGACAGTTTTTCTTGTCTCCTCTAATTTCTCTCTTAATCTTTTTGAATATCTTATATCTGGAAATTCTGGGGTTCTTGCATAACAGTAACAATACATGATTTCTTCCTTATCCGCAATAGTCCACTCTGTCATCTTTTTGGCTCTTTTTTGACCTGTCAATTTTGAGTTTTTTTTTTTTTTTTGTGGACTACTACTTCCTTCTACAACAAGGGGGAGGGGGGCATCTTCCCCTTGAGCCTGGCCTAACACCATTGCAGGAATGTTTCTGTGTCTTGAGGATTCCACAATGTCAATTTTCCAGTCCTGGCACCAGTGTGCATGCCAGGATTGGCTAGTTTTCTATCTTGGAACATGTGCAGCCAGCTGTCTTTTTTATTTTTAACATACTTCTGTCCATGATACATGCTATATAAAATACAGCCTATATATCAGTGTCATCTTAGTGAGATTTTGTGAAAATAGGGTCCACCTTGTGAAGGTACTCACCAAGACTTGAGGATGAATTAATTTCCAGCAATACAACTCTCCTTTTCTTGCTGATTTCATCATCTCTCCATTTGGACTCCTAGGACAGGTCAGCTAGTTGAAAGGTTGCACATTGCTGCAGAAAGAGTGGTCATGCAGATATATGAATCAGAAAGATGCTTGTGCTCACAGGTGATAGCACTGATTTATGTATGTATGACATTGCCTATGATGATAAGGAGCTGTGCACACATGGGCAACACAAGGATATACAGACCTCTTTGTCAAAAGCCTCATTTGAATACAAACTTCAGTAAGTTATCTTAATTAACTGAAATGTGGAATGCTGCACAATTTTGTACTCGCTGTTTACCGCTTTTCTAAGAAGATTGTTGGAAAAACAAAGCAAAAGCAACAAGTATATTGAAAGTACAATTACAAACATTTTAATTATGAACATATTAAAAACATTTCCTAAAACAGAGAATAGAATAGATATCACAGCTACAGTACTAGTAAGGTGTACAATATTAGTACTATCACCACCTGTCAATCGTCCATCAATGTGAACCTACACAGCTAAGATTTGTTTATTATCTGTTCCAAAAACATTACAATGTCTGTCAATGTATTTGGCACCTGTCAGTAAAAATGTACAAGATGACTGTGCACTGACATGACTGAATCTAATGACACAGACACCATCGAACACCTTGCAGGCCACACTCCCCAACATCATACATAATGCAGTCAACTGACACTTGGCCATACAGTTATGAGATACTGTACTGTAAATGCATATGGAACACTTCTGCTCTGTTCAGACACACACACACACACACACACACACACACACACACACACACACACACACACACACACACACACACACACACACACACACCAAGTATCAGTTAGACAGAAATAGATAGTAGTGCTAGTCACAGTCAGATGGGGGGGTTACAGATTGTGTTCCAACTGGTATAGGGAAGTTTCACAACTAGTAACACCCACTGAGTTATTCCTAGAGTCTACATGTTACAGAAGCAGGGAACAAGACATAAGTGTTATAACTTTACACCTGAAGAAAACCAAATCCTCATGGAGGCAATTAAGACCTAAGACAAGTATCTATTTGGAAAAGGGTCCCTAGACCAGCAGAATGTGCTAAATCATGGAACAAAGTGCTAGTGGACATAAATGCCTTCAGAGGACAGAATATTATATTGGTACAATGGTGAAAAATAACAAAGGACATACTGTCCATGCCAGGAGTAATGCCTGGCAGAATGCCATTGCTTGTAATGCCACTGGTTAGGGTCCTTCTTCAGGGCAATGCCTGCCACTTGATGAGAAATATTTGTCATCCCTTTTCAGTGATGATTATTATGGTGATTAGGATAACAAAGGTACTACTTAAGGTAGAACGGATATTGTCATTTTGGACCACTGCCATGTGTCCTTAGGGGGTAGAAGAGGTAAATACATTTGATTTTTCTGTTGGACACGGGCAGTTACCCAATCTGTAGTCAGTTACCATTAGTATATAACTCTTTGGATGCCTCTGCAACAGGTACAGCAGGAGTTCTGATGTTCTTTGAAAACACAAAAGTGTCAATTTCTTTCATTTTAGCTGTACTACATAAGGTACAGGTATATACATATGTGTTGGTAGTGTAGCATAAAATTGTTTGTTTTTATTCACAGGTATATCAGCAACCGCACCAGCAATAGTAGACTATGGTCCAGGACAACAGGCCGATGTTGGCATCCATGTGGCAGTCATGCTCACAACACAGCCCAAGGACAGTGCCATAAAGCTTCAAAGTGTACTGGCAAGAACTGTACCCTTACACCAGGTTAATGAATGTAACAATGCTGATGCTGGGCCACAGGAAGTGTACCATGGGGACATGTTTTTAACAGATAAGGTGGAATCCCCACAAAGCTCAGTCTCTCTGTCTCTCTCTCTGTCTCTCAGAGCCACATATGAAACCTCTGGAAGAGGGCACAAAGTTGCTAGAGGTTGGAATACTCACTGTACAAACTAACCACAGGAGTGCCAGATGAAATCAATCACCACAGAAGGCTCTTGAGACATGTAAAGCATTGTCTGAACACTAACAAATGTGTTAGGCATTTTCCATGCCAGGCTATTCCTATTATGAGTTTGACTGAGATGGTGAGAGCATTGCAAGGTATACATGAGGATATGTCACAACAATTTCACCAATATATGGAAAAGGTGGAGTACAGGGACAATGCCATGATAATTCTTCTGCATAGCATGGTTGCTCACTCAGCATCAACATCAGTGTCACTCTGCATACTTATGAGGACTTATCTGACATACTTAACAAACAAAGCTAAGTGGAGAAGAGGTCTAGTTTGCATGCATAGAGGTTATGCTAGACATGCAGCATGGGTGATCTGGACAGCTCCAGCATCCACAAATGTGGAATCCTCTATGAGCCAGCATGTTGGACATCATTAGGCTTCAACATCACATGGAAGGAGCTCATAGTTCAGGTCCTGGTCACAAAGTACCAGCCAATTGCTGTCAAGGCTTTCAGCAGCGTCATGTGCATCACAACATCCTAGCTTCCATTCCTGCAAAGCCTCCCCAAACTCTATTATTGGGGACATTGGCATTGTGCATGACACAGTCCAGATGTGAACTGCATGTCTCATGTTCTAGCAGCAATGCAGCAGTGTGCTTATAGAGAGTAGAAAAACATAGTGAAAGACCTTATACAAAATCATGAAGGCAAAAAAAAAAATAGTTAATGTATGAAAAGGACAAAAAAAAATAAGACAGGACAAATTAAATTACACTTACCTATTGAGATAAAATAAATCTGTTCTCAAGTAGGAAGACTGAAATAGATTGATATGTACAATCTCTTCACATGTAGGAGTTGGACAGGAAAAAATATAAACACAACAGCACCCCTTCACATTTTTGTGAGGGTGCCTCAGTATGTAAGTTTAGTCACATGTTGTCAAGCATGCCTTGTTTCACAATAGCAGCTACAGTTTAGCCCCTCCCACTGGTGTTCCTAGCACTGAGTGTCCCTGCCAAAGGAGAACTGTGCAAATGGTGAAGGCTGTGACTATATCAACTATACATTTTTGTATAGTTTGTGTGATGGGAATGTCTGATGCATAGTGTGAGTTGACCATACAGTGAGCAGCATAAACTACGTTTACATTGCATGCAACATGTTTTATCTTTCTGACTTTACACTGTTGTGATATTTTTCAAGGCCCACAGTTATAGACTGGATACCACCGCTACACCTGCTCTGTTGTGTACCTTGCACAAGTCTATCTGTGTGGGTGCCATGCTGCTGCTATCACCTGACTGTTTTCAGTGTCCTTATTGCTGCAATTTACAGGTGGTACACAGGATGGAGCAGCATGACCAGTTGGGGGTCCTGCTGGCAGTGTTGGTGGCACTGGTGGAACAGACCAATGCAGAAATGTTTTGCGAGATTAGAGTATGCATTCAAGCAACAAAATGGGATTTAACCAGGTCAAACACTCTATCGATGACTATGCAGGTCTGTGACAGGGCAGTGCATTCCTCTGCAGCTCCCTGTGGATTCCCAACTGGTGACACAAACCAAGTTTTGAGTGTGTAGCCTGCATCACCTGAAAAACAGAGGGAAACAAGGTGATTTTGTATTACACCTTTCTTTTTGTTTATAAAATTACTTATGGAGTGTTTGGTGATTTGTGCTGCACTTAACTACTAGATGTTCATGTGGTGTCCAACCATGAAGGAAGTGGTGGCAGAGTGAACTTGTGTGCCAAATGTAAGGCTCATGAGAAATGCCTGGATGCTGAACCAAGATGTTAGTGATATAGCCATGTACATTATACACTATCTGGCAGCTGATGGAATAGTAGCATTTTCTGTTATGATACATCCCTCCCAGTAGCTACATGGCTGCAATCTATCATAACAAGCACTTCAGGGAAGCATGACACATTGAAAAAGGCATGCATGGTGGTAACACTGTCCTGTGGGGTCTGTGGGAAATAGATATGCTTATCCAATTGGGTTAAAATAACATTCTGGAACTGCAGCAGACTCCTTGAGGCTGAAACCCATGAGATGTCCAATGTGTTCCTAATCTGGCTCTTGAGAGTTTCCATGGCAAGTATAGTGAGAACTATACATACCTTGGTATCCAAAGGGATAAACAGGTAATTCATTCCCCCAGTTCAAGTTTTTGGGCCATACAAGTTCACCAAAACTCTTATTATGTCTCTGTCTACATGAAAGCAATCAGTAACCTCCTGCTCCTCAAAAGTGTAATGAGTTATCTATAGCCAATAACAGCTACACATCGGATGCTGAGTGCTGCCTAGTACATTGGGTTGGAGTACCATGGTAACAAGTCCTTAAAAGTGGAAAATCTCAAAATTAGCTGCAACTCTGACCCAAAATATTTAGCATTTAGGATTCAGAAAAATCACATTTTGTCATACCTCTCAACCTGTTAGCACAAGAAATCCAGACAAAGACAAACATCTCAGTGATTTGCCAAGAAACTGCAAATTGCATGAGGAACAGACCAAAAATAAGATACAAAATTCTGGGCATTCTGTGAAAATATAGACATTTAGAAGTATGCGTTTTGTCTAATATTGCTAAAACTAGTCTTTGGACTACCTGATGAGTGATATTAACATTAATGTCAGAAACCTTGGTTAGTCATGAGCCCCCGAATGTTTTTTTCATGTGTTTTTATTAATTCAGAACATTTCTAATGCATTTGCTTGGCTTGGTTAACAACGAAAAAAAAATGTTTTGATTTGAAAACCATTGTCTCAGGCACTTAAAATTTCTACCAAAATCCTTTTCTGTCAGTGGATGCAGTGTATCTTCAGCCCTCGTCTTAAAATACCACCTAGTTTTAAAACTTCCATTTGTTTATTCATGTATTTATTTTAGGAAAACTGATTCACACTAGAATTCCCAATCTGTGACTCACTGAAGCTCCCAGAATAGCACCTTACAAACATGTAATACGATGACTCCACATACTTCCATCTAGAATAATAAACGCATATTTTCTTGTAGTCTCCTAAATTGTTTCCTAAATTGCTTTGTTAATAAAACACTCATGCTGTATATACTATATGTCATATATCTCTGACAAAATTACTGGACTATGACCGCCTTTCACTTCCAGTCCTCTGCTGAGATTCATTTACTTATTCATGACTGCTAAGTAATAGAATTATGATCTATCTCCTATATTCTAAATCAATACATGAATGTTTAACCGTAGAATGAATGTCATCTTTCATTGCACATATGAGAGCTATGTCAAAATTCAAGATTTCTCAGTTTTGCATGTAGTGGCAGGCGGGCACATTTTAGGTTTGCGGACTGGGTAATTTCTTCCACACCTGTCAAGGTAGTATTACAGAATATAATCCATACCAGAGTGTGAGTGATAAGAACTGAATTCCTATATCTTGCCAGCACGTGTTGGCCTGCTCTCTAATTCAGATACGATATAAGCTTACTCTGCTGCTCTGCGATACAAATTCATTTCTGGTATGCCACTGCTAATCTTTTCTATGAGGACTGAGAGCACTCCTGGATACATTCTTTGCCTGCTACTTACCAAAATAAAGGACATTATGCATCTATGGGCTAGCGTCCAGAATGTGTTAGGAATTTTAATTGGTAAGGATTAGACAAGAATACGAATGTGAAAACACCATGTGTGCATGTCTCTTCTGCTTTCAAGGGGAAAATCACAGAACAGAACATGCAGTTACATATTTATGGAACTAGCTGGTCACAACACAACTGCCGGAATGAATTTCATCCCTGTTTCTGTCTGTTAGTTCTGCCAGCTGACTGGTTCCAGTACATCGACCCGTGTGCATTGAAGTGTATGGGGTTTTCTCAGAAATGCCACTGGTCACACAGATTTATCTTGTAATATATTGTACTGTGTAATATTTTTCTTTTTACTACTTCTAAATCGGGGATATCTTGCACAAGCAGTCACCACATTTACCGAGAAATGCAGGCTGCATTACTAAGTATGATCTTACGAACACATTTTTTTTTAAATTTGCCACTGGAGGCCAACAGTGCAAGAGCTTAAAAAACAGCTTTTATGGCTATGAAATAGAAATTCCTTGCATTTATGTGACTGTATGGCTGATAGTGATGCTTGTAAGTTAACTAAATGTACATATTTGAACTCATAATGGTGCTTTAATTCAAACTATATTCTCAGTTATTTAATGACAGACACAGAAATAATCTTGCTTTAGCCTTTCAAATGTTGGCAGATGCATAGTAGTGTTTCTTCTCTAATGAGTCACATCAAGCCCCTAGACTGACCCAGGGGGGTTTGCCTTCGCTACTCATGGAGTTTTCAAGGCAATGGAGGAAACAGAAGTAGAAAGGCAACAATGTTGCTTTATGTATTTAGGTTAAATCTACAAGAAAACATCTATTGCAATGTATAGCATCATATTAGGGGCTATAAGTTAAGTGATTTTGATTTGTCCTGCATTATCTTTTATGTTATGTTGTCCAACTTAGATAAAATTAAAGTAATTAGTCCTTAAAATATGGATGAACAGTAAGAACTGCTTGTAAAAAATGTAGAACAATACAGCAAACAGCAGTGTTTTTGCCGTGGTGAGTGTGCACTAGTCCAATGTGACACTGCATCGTTATTTGGAGTCTGACTATGAAAAAGAACAACGTTAATTTAAGTGAGTAATATGTCAAAGGTCTATATTAGTATATATTTGCCTATTGCAGTGTGCACTCCCTCACATATGGATATTTATTCAGAAATTAGTGTCATGGTTTGGGGTTTCCTAGGCAGGCATCGTGTATAATTAGTGTTAAATGCCTATTGCTTTTAATGACCTATAATGTCTCCTTGTAGCTACAAAGCTACAATACAAACAATTGTGTATCAGCACCCTCAAATCGTTATTTGTATTGTGCAAAATTCTGTTAATATAAAATATAATACATGAATTATCTCTCCTTGATTTTGCAGACCATTACTGATTTTGCCTAATATTTTTGTCTTGACACTAATAAAAAGTTTAGTTTTCTGTTAAATCACTGACAAATATAATCAGTCAGCAATGCCAAACATTAGAATTTCATACATCCTATTGTTCAGAAAATATATATTGATGCAAAACTTGTTGCAAGTGTCTCCCTCTCTGTCTCACTGAAAACACAACCTACTCCAACTCAACTAAAACATTATCTAATAAACCAGTTTAAATGTAAATGTCAGAATGCAGGGCACATCATATAAAATTTAAAGCTTTCTTCTACAGGTAGTTCCTCTCACTGTACACCCTTATTTCCTCAGGTATTCACATTGATCTTAAGGATTCTGCACTTATAAATATGTACACAGTTTATCCATTTGCATGTACACAATTCTGTCACCGTTATTTATTGTTTATGAAACATTTACCTTTATTGTACTGGAGTTTCACACATTGTACTGGGGTCCAATAGTTTCCAAGCACTCCTTTGCAGCCTCATGTCTTCACTTTAACCCATATGACTCTAAATTAGGTAAGTATGTATAAAGCTTATCTTTTTGAATGTACATTGTTTCTTTACCTTTGATTGTCTTTGTTAATTTTTGAATATCTAATTGTTAATGTTTAGGTGTAACCCAAGCTGAGACTGCCATTGGTCATTCTATGATACAAGCAGTCTTCACATTTCTTAAGACACTCAGGCTGTATTACAAAGTATGACGTACATACCTCTCTACCTGTAAGCACATGAAATCTGAGCAAAGCCAAAAATAATAAGGGACAAATGCCCCAAAATAGGGATTTTTTTTAAAATATTGCTTTTATAAACTTAGAAAGTTAATATACTAAAAGCTTTTGCATTAACATGCATTTTCTGAAGGATATGCAACCTGGAACTCAAATGTCAGTTATTATTTAGTGACATCAGTCCTCAATGATTTCCAAGAAAACCATAAATTTTATGAGGGACAGATGAAAACTATGATGCAAACATCTGGACATTCTGCGAAAATTTGGACAGTTGAGAGGTTTGGTGCTCTATTCTGATAACCAATATGTGCAGAAAAGTAAAAATAAAAAAAAATTAAGGGTAAGGTTTAAAAATTGTCCCTGCTTTTGGGCCTTTTATCCCCCTATTACTTGTTTTTTTATTCTTGAACAAAGAAGTTAAAAGTTAGGAATTATAAAATAATACAAATTAAAATTAAAATAAATAGATACACTTGTCCTTAGTTAACCACATGCATAAATAAAGACAAAGGTTGGCAAATTTGAACATCTGCCAAATGAGATACTAACCATAGAATATTTTTGCAATTTCACAATGCCACCAGCATTAAAATGAAAGCAGCAAAAGTCTAAGATGGGAAGCTAAGACAATCTCTGCTGTTGAGGACTTAAAAATACAATTGTAAACTTAAATATTTACTCTGTGCTATTAACACTGTTGGTATTCTACACAATGCAAACAACTCATGCACAAGGGGCTTCCAATGTATGTCACCCAGTCATCTTACAAACTTCTTCAGCATACCAGCAGGAAGTTTTAATACCTTCATAGCCAGTCATAGCTCTTTATATTACCTGGGGTCCCACTCTGTCCAAATATTACACCATCAAGTGCTCCCTACGCTACACTTTGAAAGTTCACTTTTTACTAACGTTCTATTTAAAAGGTTCCATTCTTATACTTACACTCTGATATCCAGCCTTATTTTATTTACTTTCAATGTTTGCCCTGATAACTCTAGAACCATTTACATTACATTTAACCATAGACAGGGAAAAGTGCATTTGCTAGTAAATAGAAATCATGTATAATAATTTCTGGGCTAAAACTAAACAAATACTCAAATCCATCTGATTATGTGACCAAAATTCAAAACCAAAACCTCTTGCAAAATCATTAAAGATACTCATATCATATCAGTTGAAAGATAAATAAAAGTATTTTCAATAGCATAGTATGGTTTCATTAAAGGTTTACTATCATAAATAGATGCCATTTATAATAATGAGTTATAGTCATTGGTTTCAAAAAGCCTTTGATAGTGCATATCACACTGTCTTATACATAACCTTTTCCAGCTCCAACTATCCACTCAGTAATAACACCTTACAAAATGACTTATTTTATCAAATAAGTAAGCTGATAGGAACATCTTTTTCAGCTATAACCTGGACCAAAGATGTATGAAACTGTGTGCTTGTCTCATGTTGTCACAGTTAATATTTATTCTTGATTTATTTACTGTGATCAGATAATAACCAGAAGCATATAGACTTACTGATCATACTCGAAACTTTGCAAAACCATGTGGTTAACCACCATAATAACTACAAACAGATACAAGATCAAGTATTTTATAGACTATTACAGAGCCTACAGTAAAAGAGAGTCACAAGTAATACTAGAAAGACAAACAACAAAGTGAATTACAAATTAATACAAATTATTGTAAACATTCATCAGTCACAAAAAGTAAATCCATCTATATTAATATATGTTAACTTAGCTTATTTAGTTAGTTTAGTTTTTTAGTCAGCTGACATGATAACCATTAGTATAAGAAGTCATCAAAGGAAAAAAAAAGACACACAAAATCATACAATCAAATGAAACCCCTCCTGAACTGTAGTTAGAAGCTAGCTAATTTCTTTAAAGAGCCGGCAATTCTACTTAGCATAGTGAAGGAGAGAAGGGCCAGTAATTTTATTCTAAAAGCAGAAAATGTTCATTATTATCAATATGGAGCGAGAGTTCCATTTGTCAGGGGTGAGTTTATTGAAGGCCTCCAAACACACACACACACACACACACACACACACACACACACACACACACACACACACACACACAGCACCACCACCACCCCCCCACAACCACACCAAAGACTGACCTTCTCAACTCAAGGATTCAATAGAAGCTAGTGTGCTTTCAAACACAAATGACAATGGTGCTCCCTGGCTTCTGCAGGTTATTGGACCTATAGATTTTGCTAACTGCAGATTGTAAAAAATGTAAGGTAAATTTAGGGCAGTAGTCAGGACAGCATATTTCATTTACCCACCCTATGCATGAGATATTAAAGTGAGGACTCATCTGAATGAATTGATAGCTCAGGTGGATGAAAATATCCCATGGCAATTATCAAAAAAAAATATTAAGGGAAGATTCCTGGTATCCTGGCCAAATTTCCACTAGTCAGTAGGAAAAAAAACACATGGTCAAGTGGGACTAACCTTATCAACAAAGAGTAAATAAATAAAAAAAAAATACATTTTATTCATTGGGACATTTAGACCAGTTTCATGTCAGGCCTACCTGGTTTAGATACTGCTTGCTCTATCAAGAGCATTCTACAGCTAAAGAAACTGGATAGATCACAAAATGTTTTACTAATATTTCATTGTTATTTGGAAAATGTTTTTTGGGATGTTGCCATTCCTGTCTTGGACATTTTATGTTTATTTTATAGTTTTGGATTTCATCCTGTTGTCATTTTCTGATTCCTCAGTTGCATGTTTGGTTGCAGGCATTAATTACTTTGACTTACATTTCAATGAATTTTTATTCTTATTCTTGTTTTTAGTTTATAGTTTACTTTTTATATATTTTCATTTTTATTTCTGTTTTTTATTGTTTCTTTTATCATCTGTTATTTTTATTATTATGTTTATTTTTATTTCTGTTTAGTATATTTTTTATGTATTGGTTTAGTTTTATGAGTTTTATTTGTTTTTATGTTGATTTTTTTTTTGGTATTTGATTCATTTTATCATTGGTTAAGTACTGCTAAGGCTTTTTGTTACTGTCATTGGTTTACATTTTTATTTCTGTGATTTATTATTCTTTGTGTTTATATATTTTCTCTATTTTATGTTATTTTCACAGTTTCTAGGAGGGTCACTTTTTAATTTGATTTGATGAATCTGTCTGGGTGAACACGTTTTTCTCCTATAAATTAATGTCCTTGTTGTGTCTTTTGGCTTTTCCCGGTTAGGGGTCGCCACAGTGGAACTCTGGTCCACTAATGATTGGTAGTTGATTTTTACGTGCCGAGTTACCAGCCCTAACGCACAACCTTCAATGAAGGTACTCCCATTCACGCATGTCTCCATGCAGAAGACGCTCTAGCTGAGAATCGAACCGGACAGCGTCATACTGTGAGGCGACAACACTACCGCAGCACCACCACCGCGGGATCTGTAAATTAATGTCCTTATTTTTTGTAAATCCTTTTACTGTTTTCATTTATTTGTGAATTAGGACTCTGATCCAGTTGACTATTGTAGACTGCTTTATATGTTTTGTCCCTGCCTTAGGCAGCACACAAACTCATAAACATACCACAACCCCACCCTCTTTCAGTCTTTTCTTTTGATTCTGCTTATGTCATTTGGTTTCTAATTGTAGATCTTTTGGGTGGTAAACAACTTAGCTTACTTTTTGATGACACAACTGTCAAATTTTATTAAAGCAGGGTACATTTTAAATTTTTTTTCTCTTCTTGAAGAGTCTGGTCTAATTGCTGATTTTAATTTTTGATATATTTATTGATTTTGGTTTATGGCTGTTTATTTCTGCTTATTTTCTTATTTTAAGTTTGCATCTGCTTTATGGTTCTTCATAGTTTCTGATTTCCTCCCCAGAGAGCTTTTATCTGACTATTCCAGTTTAACTACAGGTTATTCCTTGTTGTATGAGGGTTCTCTGTAGTTTCTGATGTGATATCTGGTATGCTATCTGACTTTGGTTGGGATTTATCTTTATTTTTATTTACCCTTAAGTTCTCTATTACTACATCTCCTGCTAATCCTCTTTTGACCTGACATTCATAAGCTTTGTTGCCTTCTTTCATCTCTAAGAATAACCCATCTTCTCTTGTTTGCCCTGCTGTGTTCCTTCCTGCATCTCTAGAAATAAGATAACTACCTATGTATTAACATTATTGCCTCTATATATTTCCATATAGTAGTGTGTTTTTTTTCTTTCCTTTCAGAGCCTGTGGACATTACATTGGTCCCTATCTCTTAAATAACAGGAGCTCTGCCACAAGGCACATCTCTGCAAATGATTTTACTGAAATTATTGTCATTGTGCAATGTAAGCAAGTTTAACATGAAGAGCCTTGCTGTATATTAACTTTAACTAGTCCGATATATCCCTGTCATGTGCTGGAAATTGGTTGCAACATTCCCACCAAAGGAATAATCCTTGAACTTTAAGGGCCACTTACCAAATTGGCTACTGTTCTTTCACTTGACCAATAGATTACATTGTGTAGTCTAGTTACTTCATATCCCCAGCTTCTTGGTGCCTGCAGCCAGTAAATGTAAGAAACCCTGGTCTACTTTGTGCTTCCTTGCTAATTGGTGAGTACCAGCTATAAACTGATTGCTTTCTGTAATATCTGCCCTGAGGGTGGGATGCTTGCTATGCTCAACCTCATTGCCACACCTCTCAACCTCTTAGAGCAAGAAATCTGGACAAAACCATAAATAATGCAGAGACAAAGACCCAAAAATAGGGGCAATTTTTAAATATTGCTCTTATAAACTTAGAAAGTTGATAGAATAACAGGTTTTGAATTGGCATTAATTTTCTGAAGGGTATGAAGCCTGAAACCCAAATGTCTGCATATTCTGACTTGAATCCTCAATGATTTGCCAATGATTTGCTAAAAAAAAAAAAAAAAATTTATGAGAAACAGATCAAAAATATGAGACAAAAATCTGGACATTTTGCAAAAATCTGGACAGTTGAAAGGTATGCTCACTGCACTTGGCTTTGTTTTGCTCCCATACCCTACCTTCAATTCCCACCTACCCCACTTTAGTCTACTGCTATACTTCCCATATTCACCCATCGCCTGTAACATCCACTCCTTATATCTCCCCAAAGAACTTTATTAATATCCTAGAAACTCTGTTGTTTCTATTCCCCTATTCCCAACTTCAATCTAACAATTAGTATCTTTACCAACAGCCCTTCTCTGTCCCATATTGATTTGTACTATATCCATTTCTACTCAAGCCCCTTCCTAATGCTAGATGTATGTCATTCATGAGCAAAACTCCTTTTTCCATTCATCCCTGTGATATTGTTATATCTGTGATATTCTCTTATATACTATAATCCAATTAATATTTATCTCTCCTGTCTCTTCCTCCATAATATTGCTCAGCCTTCCCCTCTTCTCTTTGTAGTGCTTACACCCCACTACTCTCAATTTCTCTACATCTGTATGCAATTAAATCAGTATTTTTTGCATTACTACCCTTACTTACTATACCTGTACTACACTGTTAATAGATCCCTCACCACATAAATTCATCCTTATTCATATCAATGTTCCCCAAATCTATACCTTTAATCATCTACACGTCAAAATCACCTATAAGCCTACAGACAAAACACAATCTATTATTGTCGATTTCAACTTCTACTTTTCCCAAATAAACTCTGCTGACTTCATGCCTTAACTACATCCTTATTCTCTCTCCTACAAGCACCTGTATTAATTACATTTCAGAAGCATTTCTCCTACAATTCTTCAAGCTAGTAACTCTTCTCCTACTTGCATTCTTAACATCATACCAGCATCAATTTCCCTCATAATTCCAGCAAAACTCTTATATTATGTCCCCCAAGCAAAATATTTCTGAACTTCGTTAATCAGTCACACTGTATCTGTATCAGCATTCATATATCCTGCTATTCAAGTACTGTTATCCAAAGCAACAGCCGTTTACTCACAAATTGGGCATTAAACATAAAGTCAATTAAAAGTGCCTCTATCCATATCATCATACCTCTATAATGATAAAATGTAGCAGTGACATCCACCCAAACCAAGGCCCACCTCAGCATATTCAGGAACTAGATGACATATCCCCATCAGCTCCTTTATCATTATCATCCCTCCTGTAGTCCCATCCTAGACTTCATATATGTCATAATAATTTATGAAGCATTTGTACCAAACACCCTAAAGTACATGCAAGGATAGTACTACACACTCTAGATATACCGTTACCACATCAGCCTGGCTTTGCCAGGAAACAAAAACTGAAGAAACTGCCCCACCAGACTAACATTATCAGATTTAGACACAACCAACAAAAAGCTGGCAGTGTTGGTGTTTTCTACAAAGCATACTAGATAATAGCAATTTCTCCCACATCCTGCCAAATGTCGCTAATACAAAAATGCTACTAACCATTCTGACACTAAACACTCACAAGATACTTGTACACATGCCCTGCTAACAATGTCAAAACACTGGAAGATATTCTTTGTTGGGCTTCCTCATAAATCCCTCATGAAACCAAAATATTGAGTGATGTTAATATAGCTTGGCATCATACAGTCTGAAAATCCAACCAATGATATAAATCTGTATAAATTCACCCAAACTGTAACCATACTAAGTAGATATAACAAAGCCACAACCAGACAATCAACCTTTGATTGGATCCTAACATCCTCTGTAAATAAAATATCATCCAATGGAACAAAGCCACAACCTGACAATCAACCTTTGATTGGATCCTAACATCCTCTCCAAATAAAATATCATCCAATGGAACTATGCAAGCCTAAATGATCCTTTACTAGTCTGCACCATAAAGTACCAAAGCACCAGCCCCAAAATACATCATTATAGACAGGTAAGAATACTACTTTTCATGAAGACACTTTTATTAATACACTAAATCTCCTTAACTGTGAGTCACTAAGACTCTCCCCATTAACGCTGCTGTCTGTGACTTCAATAAAGTCTTACTAGGTACTCTAATAAACACACTAGCCCCCTTCAAAATAAAATAAGCCAAAGCCAACCCTGCCCCATGGCTGACCCTAGCTCATGAAACAAAGAGACAAAGTATGGAAGGTCTGGATAAAAAATAAAATGGCTCCTAATTTACTAGCATTTAGACAACCAAGAAACCTAACAAACCAGCTTATCACCAATGATAAGAAAACCTATTTCTCAAAATATGAACTAATAATCCAAAACTGTTCTGGACTTGATCAATAAACTGTTAAATCCAGAGCAAGCTGCACAGCCAGCATCATACTTCTCAACCTGGAATCATCAAATATTTGGACAAAGGCCCATGAAAAATAGGTACAACTGGCCAAAAATCTGTATGCTGATTAACATAAAATTTGCATGGATAATTATGTAAACCACCCACTCCAATGGAATTGTGGGATACCAACTTTTAAATGCAAACTGAAGAGCACACAAAATATGAAACAGAAAATAAAGAGGACAATAGTGTTTTATCTATATTAATATTTGAACTTGTATCAAACTTTGAACTTGTGCAAAACTAAAATACAATTTTCTTTTATAAAAATAAACTGCTTGTACACTAATATTAAATAACACAAAATATAGCCAGCCAAGAATACAAACTTCAACAGTTTTAGACACATCTACAACCCTTGCTCACATATATTACCTTTAATTACAATTTAACAGATGTCTTCACCACTGATTACAGAACATGCTCTTTAATTTTACTGTACCATATATTTCATATATCAGACTCTCAGCCTCAATTTATATATATATATATATATATATATATATATATATATATATATATATATATATATATATATATATATCATTCATTAATCAATTACATTTTCCTATACACACTTAATCCAACTCAGGGTCACAGGGAGAAAATGCTGTTTCCCCAGTACCTTTTACATAAGGAATATATCCCTTAGAATTAATATGATATGATGTGATATTATATGATATGATATGACTGGGACATACGTTGAAGTTAAGTGGGATAAGTTTTGCACAGGGTGTCCTAGTCCTGACTGTAATCCTGTCGCTAAAATGTATACAACTATGGTTATTTCATGTCCACATGCTGAAATTTTCAGATAAAAGGCTTCTGATTAAAGTTACAGCTAGACTCTTGCTCTGCTACTTTTTTGTAACTCAAGAGCACCATTTGCTCTGCAGAAAACATATGCTGAAATGAATAAACAAGCCAAGAAAGAAGACAGCTATGTCAAAAATCATGCATGCTTGACCTGGACTGAAAACAGTCTAGCGACAGAATAAAAATGTCTTTTGTCTAGTTTGCTACTGCTAGCGATAGATAGACAGAGTGACACAAACACAAACACACAGTTTTACATTTAATACATACTACCCACAACATAACAGAACAAAACAAATCTGTGCAACTGTTTTTAGCAGGCTACAGCTATGCACAGGAATACTTATTTCCGTGGCCCACGTACCTCTTATTAATAGTGTACCTTAGCTGTTTGCAATGCATGAATTAATACCTCTCTCAATCTCTTAAAGCAAGAAATCTGGACAAAGCTACAAATAATGGGAGGGGGGGCAAAACAAAGGGACAAAACAAGTAACACTTTTTAAATATTGCTAGTCCAAACTTAGAATGTTGACAGATAACAAAGTTTTCATAGCATGAATTTTCTGAAGGATGAAGTCTGAAAATCCAATATTTATGTCTCTGCTGCCTGCCATTATTTTCTAACTTCAGTCAAAGATCTAACACCATCAATGATTTGCCAGAAAACTACAATTTTATGAGAAATGGACCAAAAATATGAGTCATAATAAATCTGGTCTGGACATTCTGCAAAAATGAATCTAGTCTAATTTTTTTCTTTTACCTGGAGCAGCCGGAGGAAATGGTGCCATCAGGATTTTTTTCTTTGGTAGGTAGCAAATGTGAGGCTTGTGAAAGGAAAGAGAGAAATAATTTGGAATGCATTTTTTGGGGGTTTGTAATGAATTGGCAGATTTTAAAAACTGCCCACAGAGAACTTTGATGGAAATGTCAGGGAAAAATGTTGTAAAGAAAGAAATTATTCTTTTGAGCTGTGAAATGGAATCTGAATTGTCTAAGTTTAATGCTAGTGGTTGTCAAAAAGCAATTACTGGAAAATCAAAATCCATACCAAACATAATGTAAGTTCTGAATATTGTAAAGGAGATAAAAGAACTGAAGTTGTCTCCTTCTATGGCACAGAGGGGATAAATCTCTACACCATGACCCAGTCAATTCATGTTGAATTAGAAGGCATGGGAGTTGGACAGAGAAGGGCAGTAAAATGGGAACAGAGCAGCATGTATCTAGTCTATCCTATGAGGATGGGGGCAGCTTGGCTCACTACTTGGATGACATACAGTGGGAGCTCGGGGTGATACACCCTTTGAAGTCTGAGCCACAGGGATGTGTTGCTGCTACTGCATGGTAATGTAACTCTGAAGGGAGTCATGTGAGGAAGCTTGTGTGCTCCTCCCTCAGAAGACAGGCAGCCTAAACATTCCTCAGAGCTACTATGAGGGGATTAGGAGTTCCAGGGTCTTTGGAAGTGAACCCTGTATGTTTGCACAGATGTCAACTGTGATCGACTCTCGCATCATGGGGCCATGGCTGGTTGAGGATCATACCCCGTTGTAGGAATGAATAGCCCAGTAAGCCAGTTCGTCATCAGACTGATAACTGTCAGATATCAGAGAGATACAAAAACAGAACTGAAAGTGGGATCCCTAGATAATGAAGGAGCATATTTCATATAAATAAATGGAATTTGTGGGAATAATCCGTACAGAATAATGTTCAGTAGGAGGAGTGAATTGTAAGGGAAGGCAGGAATTAGGGTTTAAATATATATATATATATATATATATATATATATATATATATATATATATATATATATGTATATATATATATATATATATATATATATATATATATATATATATATATATATATATATATGTATGTATATGTACACTACAGGACATTAACAATGGAAATTATGACAGCTTGTTTTCTTTCTATTAATGCATACAAACTCATTAGCATAAATTGTGATGATTTAATAAAGGTGTTTATACACAGATTTCTGCAGGAATAATAAATCACTCCATGGCTTACCCATTTTGTGTGCCTGATATTTTGTAAGAATTTTTCCATAAATTCAAATGTTTCAAAAGTTAAGTCATAAAAGTTGATTTTATCCAAATGTATGAAAGACTGTATATCTGGTGCTCTAAAATCCAAAGGTATAATTACCTTATCCCAAAAAATACCAGTCAGTCACTTTCTCAGTGGTTAAGTTTTACCTTCATGAGACTGTGAAACACAGTCTTAGAATTCCTGTTGCTGCCACTACCTTAGAGAAAGAATGCTGTTGCTTTTTTCTGGAAAATAGCTGGTCAAGAAGAGTAGGTCAACACTTGCACCACACCACGTGGAACACATAGCCCTCCAGAACACACACCAGCACTGCCTTTACATAAAAACACAAACCACACACCCACCTTCACCAAGGCTCTCAATAAAAATCTACTCAGACATCAGAGACCTTCAAGGCAAAAATGCACTCGACCACCACAACACGACACTAATCACGAGACACATAACTCTCCTAAACAGTGTGCCACTCAACTAAAGCCCCTAAGACAAAAGCATGCCCAACACACTAGTCATATGTAACTCAGTAGTGAGGCACACTGATGTCCCACTCACTTGGTTGAATAAGGAGAAAGTAACAGACAGCTGCCTGTCAGGCACCAGGATCCACCACACAATGCATACACTAAAGTCCCTCAACAACAGGCACAAATATGACTCTGTCATTGTACATGTGAGTATGAATGACCTGAGATGTACCTCCCTGGACTACATGAAAAGAGATATGGAGGCGCTCTTGGATTATGTAGCCAAGGTGGGTATGACACTAGCCCTGAGCAGCATCATACCATGACCAAGAATGATACCACAGTGCAAGCAAAAATGATTGATTTCAACAATTGGCTAAGTTTCTGGTGTCATTCTAAGGGGATCCAGTATCTAGCTGCCTGAGATGACATGATTGACAGACCTCAATGCTTTGCCAGAAATGGCCTGCATCTGTCACCCCTGGGCTTCTGGATACTGGCCAAGGCTCTTGCCACCCCTATAGTGCCTTTTTTAGGTGGTGTTCCAAAGACCAAATTACCACCATAAGAGCTACAAACAAATGCAATATGAGGGTCATGCTGCTCAATGCTAGAAGTCTAAATCTCAAAATGCACTCACTCGAGGCATTCCTTAAAATGGAGAACATTGACATTTGTGCTGTAACAGAGACCTGGTTCAAAGTAGCAGAAAGCACCCCTGCACTACCAGGCTATAACTCATTCTACCACCTTTCGGCCCTAGAACTTGGACCGAAGCTCCAAAGGTAGAGGTGTTTCCATATTCATAAAGGATGTGCACACCTCTAGACTGGTAGCCCAGCATAACACATCTGAGATGCTTCAGGTGCAACCAACATTGGGTAAGACAGAGATTTCCCAACCATGTCCCAAGACTCATACTCCACGTTCCTAAGCACCCTGGAGAATATTAGAGTCCAACTTAACACTCTCATACTGGGCGACTTCAACTACCCCTCCATTAACTGGGAAAACTACTCATGTACCAATACACTTACCCAACGTTTCTTGGAATTCATTAATTCCAGTGCCCTGGATAGGGTTACCACCTGTCCCACTTTGTGAGGGACAGTCCCTCTTTGGGCAGTTGTGTCCTGACAAAAAATGTTAAAAATGGCAAATGTCCTGAGATTTTAGGACAAAATGATTTCCTATATTTTATGTAATAGTTGCATAAAACAGTTATTCTGTATCTAAAATACCTAAATATTATAAGAAACAGAATAAGCAACTAAAATGCTACAAGAATAAGCTTTTATTTAGGCAAAAAAGTTAAGTTCTATCCTTTGTACTTACCGTGGGTATGTGTCGGCCTGTAAAATCTGATGTTTGTACCGAAAATGTCCCACTTTGACCATTTGAAAAGGTGGCAACCCTAGCCCTGGACCACCTCGTTCTTACCCCCACTAGAGGTAGCAACACCCTTGACCTGGTCATTACTAACATGGTTGACCGTTGCTGTACACCAATAGTCAACTCCTCCCTGGTTAGATCCGACCACAAACTAATCACCTTGGAAATCCACATCCCTCCAACCCCCACAAAGGTAACCACCATGAAAAACTTCTCCAAAGCTAATGTTGGGCTCCTAAAAACAGAGGTGACTAACTTTACGGCACCCATGCAAATGGAGAGTAGTTGCATGACTGCCAAATCATAACCAATGCACTGTACGAACACATACACAAATGCATGGATCTCGCCATACCCAATAGAACCAAGACACTCTCCTCCAGAAAAAGGAAGCCAATCTGGTGGTCCCCTGCCATAAACAAACTCTACAAGAGAAGGAGGAAACTGATGCGGAATAAGGTAAAGTCCCAAGACTGGAAAAACTCCCTTATCAGCCTCAACAAAAAGTTGAGATCCCTCATCAAATTGTCTAAAGCTAGATATGAAAACAGAATTGCAGCAGATAGTAAAGACAACCACAAGGCCTTCTATAGTTATGTAAAGAGTCTCCACAGCAATACCTAGATTTGTTCTGAGCTACTGCATAATGGTACCTATACTGAGCTAACAGATATTGCCAATATACTGGCTGACAGATTCAGTGCCAACTTTACCCCTCCCCGCAAAGAACCAATCATAATGCCAGTAGATTGCCAGGCACCCAGTATTAATACTGCACAGGTTAAAACAGTGCTGTCCAAGGCCAAGACTACAGATTCTATGGGACCTGACATTATCCCTGGCTGTGTTCTATATGAACTACAGAGTGAACCGGCACCTCACCTGTGTGCCCTGTTCAATCACAGCCTCACTTCAGGCTTTGTACCTACCAGATGGTGCACTGCTGCAGTCATCTCTCTCCACAAAGGAGGAGCAACTACAGACCCTGGGAACTATCATCCCATTAGCCTGATGAGTCTGATATGCACAGCTATGGAATGCATCATCATGGCCCTAATAAACAAGGATATAGGGAATCTCTAAACTCTGGATCCTACACAGTTTGGTTTTGTGAAGGGTAGATCATGCCTGCTCAACTTGACTGACTTCTTTGAGTCAGTCACCAGATCTGTGGATGAAGGCAAGGTGGTTCATACAGCCTACCTTGATCTGGCCAAAGCCTTTGATACCATTCACCACTCAGGAATCATAGAAAAACTCACTAAGCTAGGCATCAACTCCTATATCACTAGGTGGGTTGCATACTGGCTCATAGATAGAACCCACAGTGTGAAAGTAGCTGATTCCAAGTCAGACTGCAGAGCAGTCACGAGTGGAGTCCCACAGGGTTCGGTCCTGGATTCTGTCCTGTTTGGTATCTACTTCTCTGATGTCCTGGCCAACACAAAGGGACTCTGGCTGACAAAGTTCACAGACGATCACAAGTTGGGAGCTATTATTAACTCCCCAAGTGATGTTGACATCCTACAGAAAGGCCTCAATATGACCAACAACTGGTGTCAGAACCATGGCCTTAAGCTCAATGCCAAAACATGTGTCGTCATCTCCTTTGGTAAAAACCCAGTTCCCTTGAATTACCACATCAATGGTAGTCCACTGAACACAGAAGGCGTTATAAGAGATCTGGGAACAACACAGGTTGATAGCAACCTCTCTTTTGACCACTACATTGCCACTGTGGTAGAAAGTCTTTCTATGTGATACATCTCATTACTAAGGGTTTTTCATCCAGGAAGAAAAAGGTCATTGTCTCCCTCTACTCTTCCATCATTAGGCCATTCATCGAGTACAATGCCCCATTTGGCATGTACCTCACTAGACACCTGCAACAACTGGAGAGGCCACAAAAGTACCTCACAAAGAGGATCATAGGCCTTAAAGACTTGTCCTATATGGACAGACTCAAAAAAGTCCAACTATTCTCTGTCTCATATCATCTATTTAGAGGCGATCTCTGCTTGACTTACAAAGCCATGTTTGACCCAGCTCTGTTAGAAATGCTACATCTAAAGAAATCCCAATCCCTCTGCACCACATGCTCCAGAGATCTCAACCTCATTACCACAATCAACGGAACATGCTGGAGGGACAGGTTCATAACCAAGAGACTGCCCATGCTATGGAATAAACTTCCCATACATGTCAAGCAGAGCACCTCACTGGCCCTCTTCAAGAGAAATCTTGAAAAATGGATGGGAAAAAGAAAATTCACCCCAGGGATCACAACAGTAGCTCTTCTCGACAAGAGGCACTGGGAACTAAGGTCAGGCAGCACAATGCCAGGGTAATCCTATAGGCTAGGCTTGTAAAGTCTCCAGAGCCATCAGCCTAGTACACACCTATGTACCTATGAAAAAACTGTAGGAGAATTTCCCTGTTGCCCAGGCTAAATTTACCCTAGTCAATGCAAATACTACCTTGAGTCTTTCCTGAAGAGAAGCGGCTGGCCTTATGAGACTACACTGCTCAACAGAGTAAATAAATACATAATTACTGTGGTTCTTGTCATAGAGAACACTGTTGCAAGGCTACTTAAAAAACTGTGAAATCGCAAATTAAATAGGAACAATTTTCTTTTCCTTCAAGTCAACACAGTTACGCCCACACTGATTCTCTGGCTTGGTAAAATGATCTATAAAGTAATGTTTCATTTCAGCAAATAGCAAAACCTGTACAGCTGTTAAAACAAGAGAATGTCAAATGTAACCGTGCTGCTAAGATCTTATGGGATTGAGATTGTTTACATTTGCCTGCCTTCATCCATCGGGCTACACCTATTTCCCCACACTCCCACCACTACATTCAAACCCGCAACCTCTCTAACTTTAACCCTACTACTTTCTCTGACTCCCTTAAGCTAACTAACTGGAACCCCTTAAAAACTCTTCCGTTAGATGCAGCCGTTGACTACTTCAACTCTACTTTCATAACTGTCCTTAACTCCCTAGCACCTATAAGAACAAAAAGAGTTAAAGCAAGCACCACCCCATGGCTCACCAAAGACACCAAAAAAATTATGCTACAAAGAGATAAAACCTGGAAAGCTTACCTCCAACTTAAACAACCAGAAATCTTACTCAAATACAAACAGCTGAGAAACCAAGCCAAAAAACAACTTATTAAAGACAAAAAGTCTTTCTACATCAAGCTACAAGCAAATCACACAAAAAAACCCAAACAGTTCTGGAACTCTATTAATTCTCTCCTTAAACCTGGGACAAAAAATAACCCTTGCCCAGACCCCAGCAAATCTGAACTTGAAATTGCAATAATGTTCAATACCTTATTTACCTCTTCTATTGCTGAGCTAGCCAAGACCTTTACCAACAATAACCCTCCACCTCCTACTGCTCAATCCTCCTCTCCCTCCCCCCCCCCACTTTTGAACTCAAACCCATCTCCACCACACTAATAAAGAGACTTCTCACTAAACTCAAACCTTGCTCCAATGCCCCTGACAGCATTCCTTCCACCTTCCTAAAAATAGCCTCTGACAGTATTGCTCTTCCTATCAGCATCCTGATCAATAGATCACTACTTGAATCCTATGTACCCAAACTATGGCGTTCCACTTTTATACTTCCACTTCACAAGTGTGGCAAAAATTTTAACACCTCCAATTTCCACCCCATAGCCATCCTCTCCCCAATCTCCAAAATTCTTGAAAAATGTATCCACTTACAACTCCTGCCATTCCTTACCAAACACCAACTACTCTCCCTACCCAACATGGCTTCCGTCCTGGACACAGTACCAACTCCGCTCTTCTCTCCTTCTTACAGTCTGTCAATTCTGCTCGTGACTGTGGCAATATCGTATCCTCTGTTCTGCTAGACTTATCTAAAGCCTTCGATACCATCCCCCATGGTCACCTATTAAATCATCTGTCTAACCTCAACATCTCCAATAAAACTCTTTCCTGGTTCTCCAGCTACCTTTCTGATAGATCCCAAGCCATGAAATGGGGCCACGCCACCTCTACTTTCCTTCCAACCCCCACTGGAGTATCCCAAGGTTCAATCCTTGGCCCATTGCTTTTCAGCATCTTTATTAACAACTTCCACAAAGCCATACCTAACACCAAAATTGTGCAATACGCTCTTGATTCCACTCTGATCTGTCATGCCTCTAACTTAAAAGATCTCCAATTTCTAACTCAAACTGCTTTCTCCACCACCGAAAATTGGATGCTCCAAAATCACCTCTCACTAAATGCTAACAAAACAAAGATCCTTCTATTCTCTCCCTCAAAATCCTTCCCTGTCGACAAAAACTTACTCCATATCACCAGTCTTAACAACTCCATTATCGAGGTTGTACCCTCAGCCAAACTTCTTGGTGTAACCATTGATGACCACCTAAAATGTAATAATCACATCCAGCTAAATATCAAGAAAACCCACATAAAACTAGGCCTTCTTTACAGAAACAATCACTTCCTCTCTCCTTCCACCAGACTAACTCTCGCCACCACCTACCTACTCCCCTCTCTACTGTATGGCGCGCCTCTGCTCACTAATTTATCTTCCTCTCTCACCTCCAAACTGGAAGTATGTTATAATAAAATTGCCAAATTCGCCACAAATGCAAAATCCTCCTCTCACCACTGCACCTCCCTTCACTCTCTAAACTGGCTTGAACTCCCCAATCTACTTAACCTCCACCAAATCACTACTGCAGACAAATTACTGTTCCAACCTACTAAGTGTCCTGCACTATCCAATATTCTGCAACCTTATAACCCCCCCAGACCCCTTAGATCTACCCACCAAAACTTGATCATCATCCATAAACCCAAGCGACTTGCTGGGCAGCTTCTGCTATCCTATTCCCTAGCTAAAAAATGGAATGCTCCGCCCTCCACACTGAGAACCTGTGACAACCTTAATAACTTCAAAACTCAACTTCGTTCTTACCTCTATCTAAACAGGAAATGCAACTGTACTGTTCCACCCATTCCTCTCATGCTCTCCCCTCCATTTACCCCAGGTTAACCTTCTTACCTCCTTAACCTCACTTTAAATTAATGATTATTTCTGTAAACAACAGCAATTTTAGCCACAATTCTATATGCCTGTTTTCACTCCTGAAGCTAAACTGCTTATTTATTTTCTCATTCCTTTGAATGCTACTTGTTGCTTGCAATCTCTAACTTCCTTTGTTATTAATCATGTAATAAAACTTTGTATTGTGGAGCTTTCTCCCCAAGCCTCCACTGTAAGTATTCTGTAAATAAACTTTAATGTCTAGCTTTTCTCCCCAAGCCTCCACTAAAAGAACCTCCCTAAGCCCTGTGAACTAAATTGTAAATATTTTATTTCTCTTTTCTTTAGAATGCTACCTGTTGTTTGTAATCCTAACTTTCTTTGCAACTAATCATGAATTTTTCTTTGTAACTAATCATGTAATTTTCTTTGTAATTAATCTTGTAATGTTTTTGTAATTTAATCATATACTTAAACTTTGTATTGTGGAGCTTTTCTCCCCAGGCCTCCACTGAAAATGGGCTCCCCAGGCTCAGTGGACCTCCCCGGTCATCAAACTGGAATAAATAATAAATACATTTGTTGTGCATGTTCAAATGTAACTGCATGCAGTTAAGAGTTTAAATGCTGTAATATAGTAATAAGAATTGTTCTTCTCTTTACTTCTACTATATTTTATTCAGCTCGACAAGCCACTAGACAAAGGAGAAAGAAAAAAAAACGGAAATAAGAAGCTTTTCCCTCCATACATTTTCTCATTTTCTACCTTTCACTGTGCTGTGAGCCTGACATGTCTGTCCTGAGTTCGTGACTTTAACTTAAATATTTTAAAATTGCTCACTGCCCGAGTGTTGTCCTCCACTCTGTTTGCTGGTGCTGTGTGCTGCTGCCTGTCTACTGCTACTTAAATCCAGTTCTTCCAGTTCCACTCTGAATACAATATATGTGGCTGTACTTAAAATGGTCTAAACAGCCAAATGTTGACAACAACACAAAATAAAAACAAAAAAAAAAGTTGACATACAATGATTCATAACCCGGCATGCAACTGCATGGGTTGTTGTTGTTGTCTTTCGGCTTTTCCCGGTTAGGGGTCACCACAGCGGAACTCCGGTCCACTAATGATTGGCAGTAGATTTTGACGAACGTCAAGGTGCCAGCTCAACTTTCAACCTTCAACGAAGGCACGCCCATTTACACATGTCTTTGGAACGCCCACCCAACCATGGGGAGGACATGCAGACTCCACACAGAAGGCACTCCCTGCACTCCAGCCGAGAATCGAACGGGAGAACCCCTTGCTGTGAGGCAACAACACTACCGCTGCACCACCATGTTTTGGCTATTAAATTTGATTTGTTACATCTAGTTTTTAAAATGAAATAAATATTCTTTGCACCTGTGGGGAACAACAATGGAGGCTACTTCCCCCCATATGTTGATCAGTATATGAGATATTTTGAGAAACATTTAATTTGCATATTACATATCAATGAGTTTGGTGCACATATTGAACTGTGGCATCAGTTTTTAGATGAGTGTTGGCTGCTGTAAGATAGCAGGCCAGAAGACTTGAGGGAATTTGTATGATATTTGATTCATAATGAATTTGGCCTCTGGATTACAGCTAAACACACCCTATTCACAATCGATTCTTTAGATTTCAGAGTGATAAAACTCATTGACAGGTCAGTTATGGCTGCATTGTACAAAAAAGTGTTCTCATGTTATCATGAACTAGTTGTCACCCCAAGTTCCTGCTAGAGACCATTCCATATTCCCAGATTGTATGTATTAGGAGGATTTGTAATGATATTATTGGCAGGGAAAAACAAGCTAAGGGTTTGATAGGCTGGTTTGATTACCGAGGTTATGATCAATCTAAGGTAGCAAGAACTAAGTTGAATGCTTGAACCGAGGAGCTATATGATCTTCTGAATTTTAAGCAGAAGGAACAAAATCATGTTAGGGTCAACAGGAAAAAGAGATTCATTATTACTTATGGTAGCGATATGCTTGTGTGAAAAGGTCCATCAGTAAATTTCTAGCCCATACTTACCACAGATCAATGCTTTGGTCTTGTTGATTAACCATGTTCATTTACTTAAAAAAGGCTGCAGTTCAGGCCAGAAAATTTTTCATTACAAAAGTCCTTTTAACCATGCTTATGAATACATACATGAGTTGTAGACTATGTGGTTATCATGATTCATTTTGTCAATTTATATGCAAAACCAAAATATTTTCTTCTAGGAGTACCCACAGAATCTTTACCATCAGAGACTTATTTGCATACACTTCTAAATCTGTGATTTACTTAGCCATGTGGGAGTGTGGCACATTTTATGTAAGGAAATGTAAGTGTCAGTTTAAACAGTGTATCTCTCAACACTTGAGTGATCTGAGCTGCAAACACACTTGAAGTTCTCTGGTTAAACACAGGCTCACTCATCCTGATGCATGATTTGGCTTTACTGGATTTGACAAATTTATGTCTAAACATAAATTGGATAAAAAAAAAAAAAAAAAAGAGTTTCACATAAGAAAAAAATCATTGTGGATAGTTATTCTCGGGCTCTGTTTCATCCTGGTCTAAATGAAATTTTAAGAATAATTTATTTGATTTATTTACACTGTCAGTTGTAGCATATTTTTGTATTTATTTTTATATGCTAATAACGCATATGTATTGTGATTATTTGTATCTGGTGTGTTTATACAAATTAGAAATATGAGTTCCTTTACAGCAATGTGTTTCTAGAGCTGAGTTAGATGCAAGACATATTGTATAAGGAAATAATAAAAAAAAAAATGAAAAAGCACAGGAATCTGTCTAGTTCCAAGCTCATCAACACTCGTGTTGAGGAAAAAATAAAAAACAGAAAAAAATAGTAGTTTTTAAACTTCGTTGATGAGCTCAGTCACAACAATTTCCAAAAATCATGAAACCCAGGTAGTGTTCCAAAGCAACAAGCTTTTATTCGTCATCAATGAAGTTTTAAGACTACTAGTTTTTCTGGGGGGGGGGGTTTGTTTTGTTTTTTTACATATTGTATAATGGCTGCAATATTACATTTGGTCACCAGATGGCAATAGTTGACCAAAAGCTGTACTTTAAAATATATTGAAAGTATTCTTCTTTCGGCTTTTCCCAGTTAGGGGGTCACCATAGCAAATCATCTGTCCACACATCATTGACAGTGGAGTTTTACAGTGTCAAGTTGCCAGCCCGGCGCCCAACCTTTCACAGAAGGCACACATGCACTCACACCGAGGGCTAATTTAAGATGTCCAATCCACCTACAGCATGTCTTTGGGATGTGGGAGGAAACCGGATCACCCAGAGGAAACCCACGCGATCACAGGGAGGACATGCAGACTCCACACAGAAGGCACCCCAGCTGAGGATTGAACCGGATAACCTCTTGCTGTGAGACGACAACGCTAACTGCTGCACCACCATGAATGTATTAAATATATTTTTCCCACATAGAAAACTTTTTTTTTTTACTTTTAATATTGACATTTATTATTGGCAAGAAATTTAGTACATGTTTGGAAATGTTATTTTCATCGGTTGTTTGCTTTATAAGAGGAATTCTGTTATACATACATACATACAAATATTTCAAGCACAGGCATTAATGCCCTTCTAGTCTGCCAATATACCAAAACTGTTGTTCCCTTAATAAGTGTCCAGGCTGTTCTTAAAATATCTAAACTAGTGCTTGCTTTGATGTAATTTGGTAGTCTGTTCCATGCATCAGCTGCGCTCTCAGAAAACCAATTAGTACACTTCTCATTCCTATAGAATCTTCTACATAGGTTGTCTGATGATTACCTGCTACTTTTTGATAACCCCAAACAGTCTCAGAGGTAGTTGTGTCTGAATTCCCTCTATACCCGAATAAGGCTTCCTCTTAAATATTTATATGAGCCACTGTACAAGTTTAGATATTTTAGTCTTTCATAATAACTTTTCATATCCATGGATGCCCTTAGTATTTCCACTGTACTCTTTCCAGTTTACTCATGCTTGTTTTCTTAAAATCTTTCTATATTGTTATTCCATACTGAAGTTTGGCTCTAATGTTATTAACAAACAATGACTTAATCATTTCTGATGGCCTAGACTTTATAAATCTTTTGATACAACCTATAATTCTATGGCTATCATTACCCAATTGATTGATATGATTAGAAAAACTCAAAGTTGGATCTACCCATATACCCAGGTCCTTAAATGAATCTATAGTTTCAATCATTGTGTTCCATATTAAATATTCACCTTTCAGTTTATGTCTCCCAAATTTCATGTGCTTCTTTTCTAATGTATTTGTTGGCATACTATTCTCCTGCGTACATACAGTCAATTTAGTCAAGTTCTTTTGCAGACATGCCCTTTCTGTTAACACATGTAATTAGTTAACCCAAGTTTGGGTCATTTGCATACAGAAATGAAACCGGAGGCTCTACTGATAAATTAAAACAAAGCAAATACAAAATCAGTCTGTAGGGAGACCGCAACCACAACTGTTTAATGAACGTCAGTTAAAACTGATACAATGTTTTCGTCAGTGATATTGCCTGACTTCCTCAGATACACAGAAACGTTGTTCAAACTGTTAATATATAGTATTCAATTTACACTAATTAAAAATCATTATTTAATTAAGATTTAAAGCAATAAGGTAAATATTTCATCCAACAAAACTACTTAGCCAAAAACTGTTTGTAAAATATATAAAAACATAGTATTTGAATATAATTGTATTCTCGATGTATATTATATAAAAAATATGCAATATATACTTGTACTAATCATTACAAAACATATATCTATAAAAAACTTCTAAAATCTATTTACAATTTAGCAGCTTTCAATTTTAACAATGGTGCAATAGATATATTGTCATTCAAGCCAGGTGTTCTGTTGGCTTCCAATAGGATTTGCCAATAGGTTTCTCGATATTCCAATCTAGTCTCCCAGGGACCCCCTCTGTTATCCCTATGCAGAGTCTCTAATACAAATAATTCAAATTTAGCCTGGTTGCATGCCAAGGTATGTCGGAACAAGGCGTTGCTAGAATTTTGTTTCTGTATTTCATACAGATGATCATATATCCTATGCTTCAGATGTCTTTCCGTTTTTCCGACATAAAACCCTTGACACTTCTGACACATAGCTAAATATATCAGCCCTTGACTGTTACAGTTAGAATAGGTGGATGCTGTTATCCACCTTTTTCTAGCTGGAATGTATAGTTTATCGGTATGTGATATATATTTACATTGTATGCAGGCCCCACATATGTATGTTCCTCTGCGTTGGTTGGAAAATGCCTTCACACGAGGTTCATACTCTAATATGTTTTTGATATTACTCCCTTTACGGAAAACTGTTCCCACAGTTTTTCCTTTTAAGTTGCAAAGATCAGTGATATCCCGAAAGTTTTCCCATTCCTTTTCCACTATATTTTTAATAACACCAGAATTAGCACTGTAGTCAGTGACAAATACCCTATTGAAACCATCTTGTAAATCATGCACTTCACTGGCAACCGTAAATTTTTGTATATTGCCTGTACCAAGAATTGGTTTGTATTTAGTATCCCTACCATCCCTGACCTCTTTACTGATGTTTGAAATAAGCTCTTCTGGATATCCTCTCTCCTGAAACATCTGGGTTAAATTTAAACATTACTGTTTATAATCAAGGTCATCAGAAGTCATACAAGATGCTCTGACGAACTGTCCCTTGACTATACCTCTCTTTTGATGTCTTGGATGGGAACTAGTAAAATGAATGTAACTGCTGGAAAAAGTAGATTTCCTATGTATAGTTGATTTAAAGCCTTTTTCATCCACTCTTAATGATACATCTAAATAATTGACCTGCTTGGTAGTAACCTGATATGTGAAGGTCAAAAAGTCAGTACTGAGATTTAGATGTTTCATAAAATCCTCCAACAAACCTGTCGTACCTGTTCAGAAAATACAGATATCGTCCAGAAATCTAGAATAGGACGTCCAATATTTACTGTATTCGCTGTTGAAAACATACTTCTTTTCCCATACAGAAAGGACTATATCTGCATAAGTGGGAGCACAATTGGCTCCCATGGCAACCACAGATGTTTGTTTGAAATATTCTCCAGAAAAATACAAAATGTTATTATGTAAATCCAGGTCAGCTAATTCCATAACCAAAAATATATCATTATCACAGGCCCCTGGATTACTTCTCAGAGCTTCCTCCAACCAGGCTAAACCCTTCTCATGCGGTATAACAGAAAAAAGATCAACTACATCTATAGTGAGGAATTTTAAACCAGGAACATTTAAATCAGGGGTAATCTTACCCAGGAATTCCCAAGAGTCTTTAAGTAAATTCTGATCTTTGCCCCACAATTGTTTAAGTTTCCAATCCAAAAATTTGGATAAGGGGGGTATCTTGGATCCCTGGGTAGATACTATAGGCCTAAGTGGGGGATTCTGTACTTCTTTGTGTATTTTGGGTACTCTGAACATCAAAGGTACCCTAGGATTCTTGTTTTCAAGATATGAATAAATACTAAAGTTTATGACCCCTTGATCGAATAAATCTTTAATAGCTAAATCTATTTTTTATAAGATATATTAATCTCATTTATAGATACTGGCCTGTAACGCTTTTCATTGTATAAAATAGCATTCATTTTGCCTTCATACACAATTTTGTCCATAAGGACTATACCCCTCCCTTTGTCTGGTTCCATGACTCGAATGTTGGAATTGTGACTGAGTTCAATAAATAAGTCTTGTTCAGCTGTGTCAAGGTTCGGTACATATCTATTGTATCTATTTATCTCGTTGATATGTTTCTCTGTTTTTGATTCCAGATTTTTCAACTGGGGATGTATAGGAGGGTTGAAAGTACTAGACCTTTTGGGTGTAGTTCTATTTGTGGTGTGGGCTTCAGTTCCACAGAGGTTCTCCAAATTTAATTTTCTAATAAAAATTTTTAAATCCATGATAACCCTAGTGATATCACTAGTGAGTTGAGGGACATATTTAAAGCCCTTAGTGAATAGACTAAAAAATGTTTCTGTAATAGTAAAAATCACTGTAGTTATATATATGGAAACCTGCCTTACTAATAACTTCATAGTTGTCACCTTTATGGTCTACAACCATGGAGGGTGTGGGGGCTACCACTTCTGGTTCTGTTGTACCCCCCCCCCCCGTAAGAGTAGGTTCCCTTGTAAAAATGGTTTGAAACTTTATTATTTTGTTGGTTACGAATCCTCTCGGAACGCCTTGGAAGAGGTTCATGTCCTTCAGTGTCCACACCCACCGTATCTCCCCCCTCCCCATTGCTATTTCTATCTTTAGTAAAGTTACCAGTATTAGATGTATGAAATCCATTACTATCCCTGTGGTTAACAGAACGCATGGGTGGGGGTGCTGGATATTGCTGGCCTTGGTATTCCTTAATGTTTCGGTTTAGCTTTTTCTGTTTTCTAACAATAATTTCTTGACATTTTCTATCTATTTTCACCCTTATATCATAATATTTTTTCTTTTCTTGTTCAACAGTAAACATTAAATCATTGACAATAATATTATTGTATCTCTCAATGTCTCCATTAAGCTTACAAATTTCTTTTTCATTGTTCTTAACAATGGCTTGGACGATTTCCAAGCCACAGTTATCAAAGGCTCTCAAAAGGTCCTTGTGAAAATCACTGCCAGGTATAACGTTATTAGGATATTTAAATATCCTTAGCCCTTTAGGCACTATATGTTTATTAAGGCACTCGTTAAGGTACATATTGTCTAAATGTAAACTTTTGTACCTGTAGAGTGCTGTCCGTAATAACTCTATAGTGTCAGAGTATGCATAGTTGGTTTCCGTTAATGCTGGAACCCACCCAGTGATATCAAAACTCGGTTTGGACTGTAGCCATTCCTGGAAGCGCGAAGGAGGTGGAATCACAGTTGTATTTCCCCTCGGTGACATATTGTCCCTGGGAACACTTGTTGAGCGAAGTATATTCAGCGTTTGCAAAAAATTTGGAGAGGAATTGGAAATAACGCCGGTATCAAGTACTCGAACTGAACCATTAACATCTTGAGCAGGGGGTAAACCACTACCCCTGGCTAAATCCTGTTTGGTATAAAATCCATTGCCAGAAATGAAAGCCATAAGTCCTTGACTCAAAGGAGTCAAAAGTTCAATTAATTGTGTTAGTTGTCCTGCTAATTTACGAAATTCGCCTATTTCAGACCCCAAAGGGTGGTCTGTATGCTGGGTGGATTTTTTCTCCCCTACACTTCTGATGGCCTAGACTTTATAAATCTTTTGATACAACTTATAATTCTATAGCTATCATTACCCAATTGATTTATATGATTAGAAAAACTCAAAGTTGGATCTACCCATATACCCAGGTCCTTAAATGAATCTACAGTTTCAATCACTGTGTTCCTTATTAAATATTCACCTTTCAGTTTATGTCTCCCAAATTTCATGTGCTTCTTTTCTGATGTATTTGTTGGCATACTAGTCTCCTGTTCCCATACAGTCAATTTAGTCAAGTTATTTTGCAGACATGCCCTTTCTGTTAACATGTAATTAGTTAACCCAATTTTGGGTCATTTGCATACGGACTGTAGAGCATCTGATATGAAAATGATGGGTCTGAAAGATACAATCTAAGCAAGTAAGGGCCTAGGATAGAGCCCTGTAGGACACCCTGACTGTTATCAAGAATTTTACTTGTCCAATTGCTGTATGGTACTTGCTATGTCCTATTTGAAAGTTGCCCAGCTATCCATCTTATCAAGAGTAAATCAATACCTAGTTGCTCTAATTTATTGACCAGTGTTTTGAGTATGACCCTGTCAAATGCAAATGGGTTGTCACTATTCACAGAAGAAGTTCTATTAAAAAGGGAGACCTGGTTTGCTGTGTTTATTTGTGATAGAAGCCTATATTAATGTCTGCCTTGGGTGCTGTGTCATTATTATTTTACACACACACACACACACACACACACACACACACACACACACACACACACACACACACACTCACAGAAAAAGAGAGATATGATATTTATTTTATTTTTATTTTTATTTGTAGTTTGTTTACCGGGATTATCCTTATTGGAGGCCTGGGGAGAAAAGCTCCTTAAACAGTTATACAATTGAATATTAACATATACACGCAAGTTGTTTCACAATTTAAGAAATTGCAGTATAATGAAGTTATTACATCTTTTAGAGGGAGTTGACATACATAATACTGTGTATGTAATGTGATTACATTTCTCCATAATACTCATAATAAAAGTGCACCTTGTCTCTCAGCCTCTTTATTCATTCATTCATTATTGACAATATGCGTAAATAGAATTCTATGCCTTAATTACATGTTTTATGTTCATCTAGGTTCTGTTACTCTATGCCCAAACATTGTTGCTTTGCATAAATGCGAGGTCTCATACTTGTCAATATGACATCCATTTGAAATCCTTGCCTGTTGGAATACTGGTACTAGTGAGTTGTCTGATATATATATATATACACACACACACACACACACACACACACACACACACACACACACACACATCATGTACACTAGCAGGGTAACAAAGACAGACATCTTGGACACTGGCATCTATACTGCAAACAGCCTTAGACAGAATGTTATCACTTATGGTTGATATATGACATCCTGTGAGATTTATAATACCTTATTGTCAGTATGGTTGCATTGCATCTTTAAGAACCCTGGCAGACACAAATTCTGGTATAATGCCCACATGACATCACAGTGGTCCTGGTGGAGTATAGGATAATGGAAACTGATCTGACACATGGTACAGTGTGCAGATGAGGAGTTCACCTCATAGTCTGAGTGCTGACATCTGTGACATCTGCTATAAGGAAATACAATTTTCAGTTGTTAGCTCTACGTTTGACAAAATTAATTTTAAATGGAACATTTCTATCTCTACATAATTTGCTTGCATTTCTCTACTGTGGACATTAGTTTACAGCATTACAAAAAGAATCTTATGGCCTCTGTAAGCCATAACGTGTCTTAAGACATATACAAAAATCTACTCACTTAAATATATAAAGTATTCCTGGGTAAACCATGGTAAGACAATTGGTCATACTTGATTTCTGGAGAAAATAATTTGTATTTTAAAGCATTCATTTTTAGTCTGTAGTCAATACTTATGAGTTCTGAAGCAAACTCTTTCCGTTAACATTGTTTCTATATTGCTGTAGAGAAGGCCTTTGATTTGTTGCTGTTTAAACTTTGACTTGTGAGATGGACAGCAAGTTTCCTTAATAACTCCATCCTCAGTATGCTTCTGCTGAAATACTGAATGACTGTTAGACAAGCACCCATCTCTTTCTGTGCAGTGTTTTCTTATAATTCTTTACCCCCTCTGAAGATCCCAAGTTGTTGTCATGTCAGCGGCATATATACCTTTTATCTGGTAAACTAAAATCCTCTTCCCATTTTAAGCATCATGTCAATTGGTACATTTAGCATTCTGTGTGTGCCTGGCCCTGAATCTAGTTGCTAAAAAGGGAAAGGACAGGCATACTTGGCATGCTTTCAGACACAGTCCTAGGGCCCAGTGATTCTATATGTTGAAAAGTACCTTCCTTCTTCATCACAGCTTGCCTTCATCTGGAAATTCTTATTAAATTTAGTCAGATTTCTGTGAGACTTCTGTGATACTAACCAGTGCTGGAATATTTGTTCCAAGGTTCCACTTGGCAAATGAAATGCAGAATTTGTGGCATTTTTTGTAATCTGGCCATTTGCTTTTGGGTCTACTTTATTGTTAATTTGTTCTTTTTTATGCTAGATTGCAAGTTCTTCTACCTAACCCAGCATTAAATATTTATCATACTTAAACATTACAAACTTGCAGTTGTTCTCTAATGTTCAGGAATGCTGACAGAGTACAGCATTATCCTTTTATGAACATTAACAAGTAGCAAAAACCTTATTCAGAATATTTGGAATACAGTAATGTGTACGTAGATATAAGCTCCTTTACAGAAAAGGTAGAACAATCTTTCTTTTATTATCTGCGAGAGCATGCAGAAACTTCATATTATTTATTTTGTATTTACCAGTCTATTTATTAATGTGCTTGTAAGCAGTACAGAACTTTTACCTGCAATAAAGAGTGTAACTCATTTTCACTACTATTTGTCGTCATTGGTTACAGAACCTTTAGCTGTAAGACAGCACAGAACGGTTTTATTATTTGTTGTTAATAGGCATTGAAACACTAGGTGTGAGAGATTCAAAACTTTTTTTTGTTTACTGTGAAAATGCATAAAGATAACTAAAAGAACAAAAAAATCTTTAGTACCTGAAAGAAGGTGCATCATCTTTGTCTGTTAGAAGATAGAAACGCTTTGTTGTAATGTTTCACTTCTTAACCTTATTTAGAAGGCTTACATCATACCTTTACATGCTATTTGCTTGTGCAACTTCAGCATATCACTTCAATTAATGTTTGCCACATGATAACCCAAAGACTCTTGTATCTAAATCATGTGGCTGTGATCTGTTATTGATGCTTTTTGGAGCACCTGGACACCTCAGGGTTTGTCCAGCACATCCAGATGTCCTGATATACTCCTGGCTGGCTGACAAAATTTGACATCAAAGAAAAACAGTCTCCCTAGAGCACAACAGGCATTCTTCAGTAATGACAGACAGAGAGAG
>NC_056747.1:947865607-947958107 GCF_019279795.1 Protopterus annectens
GTTTAATTTCTTGACCTGTTTGTGTGAGCCCCAGAACAGAGACCATGAATGTGGAAAATGGGAACCTATACAGATTAAGTCTGAGATCACAATGTCTCAGAGTATCCCAATTCCCTGAGGTATGGGAATCTCGGAGTTGGTATATATATATATATATATATATATATATATATATATATATATATATATACATAAATATATATATATATATATATATATATATATATATATATATATATAAGTAGAGGTCTACTACAGGTGTTCATATGTTAGTAGCCTCATGACACGTTTGCTGTCACTTGCATAAAAAGCAAGTGCTCAAATGTCCACTAGCCAGATGTCCCATTTCTCCATAGCCCTCCAACCACCTGACCCTATGAAACTGTATAGCCCTACCTGAACTCTAACTCTATCCCTAAAATTGCCACCAGTTCCCAACCCATGCCCTCTCTCCATTACCCTATAACTGCCCACCCCCTTCCCTAACCCTCAATTTCCCATTTGCTCCGTAAACCTAAAACTTCAACTCCCCCTAAACCTAAATTCCCACTTTCCTTCTTACCCTTAACCCCTGTCTTGCATCCTAAATATAAAATACTCCTCCCATTCCCTAATCCTAATCTCTCCCTCCCAGTCCTTCCCCATGGCTGCAGCACTTATCTCACTCGAAGTTGAATAACGTGCCCTGGTAAGGTGCACCAGCTGCTTGCCTGAACTTGGATTAGAATTCAAGTACAAGAGGCAGCCTGCATGAGCCACAAGATTCTCGAGTCCCTAGCTTTGCTAGAATAGTTACTGAGTGCTCAGTACCCAAGTACTTGATGAAGACTCTATAATTAGACGGATGGGGATACGGGCTTGTCCCTTCAAAAATAACTTAAAATGAGAACAGCAATTATCAACATTTGATATTCTCCTTTAGTTTATTCTTTATAATTCTGGGCCTCATAAATACAGGTCTAAGAATAACAACAGAGAACCTGCAGTGACAGTATCACAGTTCATGAGGTGTAGCATTATAGATATAAGCTAAAAACTCAACTCAAAATATAAAACGTAGCTAAACTAAAGAGCAGTCATTCACTAGATGAAGCATAAACTCTTAAAACTGGCAATTATCAATAAGTTTGGAGCAGCCCTTTTAACTGGCTAGATTCAGAATCAGGATTCATACACTAGTTGTGACTTGGTAAGGATGGTGATTTTGAAACTAAACCAGCAGTTGTGTGATTCAGAAACATGTTGTACTTGTCTCCTCAAGCACAGTGTGCTCCCGCATATAAAATTAACGCTACACAGACAGCAGGAGCATAAGTCATTCATTCTAGCAGCAAAGTGTACCCTGAGATCCGGACATCAGTAGAGTGGTAGGATGCAACATATGATAGATGGTGTGCATAGGATGGTGGGAAGAGTACACACTAGGTTGGGTAAGTGCATAGTAGGGTGACATTGCGCACCTTACATTTTGACATTTCAATAACACAGGGACAAGGAACCAAAGATGAGTGCAATGTGCAGTATCACTTAGTGGGGTACATAGAAGACTGATGCTGTGTATTAAATTATATTAGAGAACTGAAAGAATGTACCATGGTGTGTATTACATATTATAAATTTTAGGGCAGAGTATGCATCCCTCATTCTCTGGTTTGCTGACTATGTGACTTTGACTAAGTTACTTACCCAGACAGAGCTCCCAAAATGCTCTTGAAAAAAGTCCATATATCTAATGGATCTACCTAGTTAACAAATACATTAAATAAATAAAGTGCATCTTCATAAGTATGAAAAATAAATTAGTATTCTACAGTACAATAGGAAACATAATAGCATGCTGCTATGACCATACTTGCAAGAGGCATGCAAAGTAAAATTAAAAAAAAGGATCTGTGTTCTATTAAATCATTGACATCCTCTAATGCACATGTATGTGTACTTTTTCCTTCATTTTACAGTTTTGTTCCTCAAAATTAAAGAGAAACAGAAATTCTGCCGAACACCCTAGCAGTGGCAAAAATGCACTTGAAGGATAATGTTGCGTATGCTTTGCTCTCGAGCTGAATTTCTCAGCATGCATGTCTCGATTACAAAATCAGCTGGTTATGATCAGAGACCTAATCATAATCCTCAGTATTAATCGACTCAGATGGAGGTAAATATGTAAAGACACATTTTGTAAGGTGATTATGAGAATAACAATGAAATAATTTAGGTCATTTTACTGACCAGGCAAAAGGTTGCTACTAAGCATTATTCCTAAAACAATGGCAGTCGTATCAATTCTTTGATATTCACTCATATTTTATTTTTCGTTATAAAGTCAACATATTTTCAGATCATGTATAAACAGAATGTGGAAGCAAATTCCAAGAGATTTTAGAAAGATGTTTTTACTCGCTTCTTAGTTCAAGTGCAGGCATACTGCTGTTAGCTTATTTATCTTTTGCAACTAGGATGTCCAATTATTCAGTTCAGTCCATGGAAGAAAAGATCCCTAAAATGTACCAGTACAGTCCATGAGGTACCTATGAAACATGTAAGCATTAAAATACAATTGCATCAAAAAAGTTGAAAAAAAACACATTTTTATCATATGTAAAAAAAAACTGTGAGTGCAAGGTGTTCATGCTGGTAAGACACGCAAATCAAACGGCAAAAAAGTAAAAATAAAAAAAAAAAATAGAAAAAACAGCAGAACACAGCAGTAATTACCTGCTCACTTTGAATACAATGTGATATGTCTTTATGTACCTTGATTAACCTTGTTGGAGCTTTTCTCCCCGGGACTCCGCTGAAAATGGACATGTATCCAGTCGGACTATCCCGGTCAACAAATGTAAAATAAATAAAAAATAAATAAAATAAAAAACAAAGCAAAACATTTAATAGTAAGAATAAAACAACTGTTTCTAATTTGCTCTCAAACTGGCAAACTGGAACTGCGGTTGCCATACTGTATGATTTCATTTTACAGTCGAGGTTTCTACCGCACTGATGCTCTATATATATATATATATATATATATATATATATATATATATGTGTGTGTGTATGTAAATATATATATATATATATATATATGTATGTAAATATATATATATATATATATATATATATATATATATATATATATATATATATATATATATATTTATAAAACATATACATATATATGCATGTATGTATATTATGGAATTCTCCACACATTTCCTTGAGTGCTGAAATGGTTATGATATTCGTCTGTGGTATATCTGGTAGAATTATGTAATGGTCAAACTCCAGCCGGACTGTAATATAATTCAGGGGAGGGTTCCTGTTTCTACTGATGTATGTTGTGTAACACTGGAGTTAGTATATTTTAATTTCATGTGTGTGGTGGTGAAGCCCCCCCCCCCCCCCATGTAAAAGTTGTTTTTTTTTACTTTTGGTAAACATAAATGTATCCTGCTGGCTTACATGTGGGATTACTCTTTTTAGATGATTTAGTTGGCAGCAGTGGTAATTGCCAATGAGATTGTTTGATGCTTTGTGTTTTGAGCAATCTCCTTGCAGATTATTCATTATATACTCACATATCTATCTACATTTCATACATTAAAATCTAACTTTTATACTCACATATATCTACTCACATATATCTATCTACATTTCACACATTAAAATATAACTTAAATAACTTGAATAGATTTACCTAAAGAGCTGTATAGTTTATACTGTAGTTAGTGAACTAAATACATTATAGTGCAGTTTGACCAAAAGTTAATATGTTTTTAGGGCAGTAAGAAACACATTCCCATCTGGATTTCATATGCATTTATTAGTCCATGTGCTTCTTTTTAAACAAGTTGACAGTTTCCCTGCCCCTGAAGTCTTTCATATTTTGAACCTCTGGCTTTATGATTTTATGATGTGACAATGAAATCACTGCTGAGTGATAAAAATAGGACCACCTTGAAGCAGCATCTACAGATCCAGAAACAAAGGGTCAAGCATTAATTTTGATACCTATAGAGGGTCAAGATGCTTCTGTTAAGCAAGTGTACTGTTTGTTATTACAGCTACAATTTGTAGCAGGACAAGTAGTAACGCATGACTTTAATTGGATGATACATGAATATTCTGCAGTGGTTTTTTTTTTGGGGGGGGGGGTTCCGTTGGCACCTTGTCCTGATCACTGTTGCAACAGTGTTGGTTTGTCACTTAATTTTAGTGCTTTCTTCTTTTCAATGATTAAATGGCTAGTTTTGACTGCTCACTAATGCATGCATTGGTACTGTGGTGTGTTCTTACATTATCGTGAATAAATGCTGTATTTCTGTCTATTCCCACTGAAGCAGTCATGTCTTTGGAATAGTAATATGCCGATCATGTGGTCAATATAGGTAAAGTCAAGTTTTCTTACTTTTAATGGGCTTTGGATACAACAAATTTCTGTGTACCCCAGCACAATTATAAGAAAATAGTATGATTTTCATAGAGCAAAAAAAAAAATAACATGAAGGTTAATGTATCTGTTTTCAGCAGTGGAATCAAATTTATTTTATTGTAGTCTATTTACATTTAGTGCTGAAATTGCTTTTTGTTGCCGTTGTGTGTTATTACAAAATTATTTTTTTTCTTTGATAATTTAAAACCAGTAAACATGGAAAGCATATACAGCTAGCAGGCTTTGTCAGCAAACTTACAGCCATCTTAGGGCAAACCTAAACACATCTAATACAGCTCCTTAAACTTGTTAGTGACATAAAGCATGTAGACATGTTTCTGACTAGGTTGTAATCTAAAATGGCTAAAACATATATAACAGTCAGAGATAATAAACTGCATCAATCCCTTTCAGCTACTAGCATTTCAATGTCTATATCAATGTATTTAAAAAATTATCTTGCAAATGAAACAAGACATCTGAAAAGAAAGAGATTCTGCCTCACACTTTTCAGTTTTGTTACAAGAGACTCCAATTTTACATATCTTAAGGGACCAAAGATTGCTTTGATCAAGGCTTTGAAATAATCGAGGGGACTACTTAATTAATATATTAAGGAATGGTTTTCAGACTGAAGGAACCTAATGGCCAAACATACCACCGCCACAGTGACTGTTACTTCCTATTGCTTTCAGCTTAAATGAACAAGATTTGAGCTTGTTTTAAGCCTCAAACCATCTCAGTTGAAGTCGTGCTCTATGCTGGTGCCTCTCTGACTATGGTTAGCAGCAAGCTTAGTAGCCATAGAACGAAAGAATATGTGACTGTCTCAGCACGCAAGCTACTGAAACACAGTATATTGGAACTGCACTATATCGCATGTAGTATTGTTTCAATTATGTCGCTGCATAATGATAAAGCACATTATCGGTGTTATATAAATGTAAGCAGAAGAAAGTTACATTTTTGTTTCTTGCGGGGAGTAAGCCCCACTTTCATCCCAGGGGTGGCTTAGTTTACCTCACCTAGTAGGAATATTTATGCTTTTTTTTCTTCCTGGTACAAGCGAATTTTAAGATATTGCTATATGTCTGCATTTTTATACATTAAATCACAGTCTAAGAGTAGAAGCTAGCAAAATACTCCGATTAAATGCATTCCAATAGAAGCGTGACAGTTTACCAAGTTCCACAATATACAAGGCAGCATCAATCTCATCTTTTTGTCTGAGATGCTTTTGTCAAATTTAATTACTGCTGGTTTACATTGAAGCATGTTTGTTTGAAGTACGTCTCATAGGAAGTTAACACTGTTGAGTGAATTGTTATGTTTTGGCATGGTGCATGGTTTTGTCGAGATCAGCAGACAGTGGGATAATGGAATCTGTTCTTTACCCCCTGTAGTGTGATGCTTGAGTTGGTATATTTAAAGTCATAGGGGTACGTGAGGATTAAGGTTTTTCCCTTGCAAAAAAATATTTTTCCTGTATATTTACTTGCACATGGTAAATTTGATGAGTTTGAGGGAACTCTTTCATTTCAATGGCTGGAGTTTGATGTTATCAGATATTCACAGATATTACTTTAGATGGATTGTACATATCCAAAAGAATTACTTAGGTGTGGCTTCTTATATCACAGGTTGAGCTAGTAAAACTTGCACTGCTGGTAATAATATCTGTTATTAACTAGTTTAATCCTCAACAGCAAGAGGCTAATTAAAATCTTTGCCTCTTGAGCTTTCTACATTAGGAAACCAGTTGCTTTCAGAGAGCTTTTTTTTCCAAAATCCTCTACTGAAAACACATATTAATAAATGATGTGAGTTACACAAAATGTAAAAAATAATAACTGTTTGGTAGACAATGGGTTAAACATTAGTATTAGTAACAAAACATCTGTCTGGCTGTCTGGCTGTCTGGTTGTAGATATTGATTTCATATTACATATTTATTTGGACTGGATTCAATAAAGCCTTCATGATCTGCTAACATCATGTGTGCATCATGCCATGACATGCACATGATAGAGCACCGTTTTAGATTCAGTAAGTGGCTCTGCATAGCGTGCAGAGCCACACAAACAAGGTAAACACCATGGTATGCTAATTACAGCATAAGCAGCTGAATTGTATGTTAATCAACCCATCCAACATGGAGGAGCTATTCAACAAGCTATAAAGCAACTGTGTAGACTCAGCGCTGGTGTTTAATACAAATTCCAAAACATATTGGAATATAGTCATAGAAAGGAATCTACACAGAAATAATGTTAGGGGCTGCTGTTGCTTTAATTCATGTGCATGTGCAACAGGCTATGCTGCTGCTGCTGCTGCTAAGAGACCACAGCCCAGAAGGAGAAGGATTTTTAGACCCCATTTACATTATCAAAATTTGTTTGAGATTGAAATTGTAGAGTGCTACAGGGTAGATAGAGACACACTACAGGAACTCTGCAACCTCTGTTGTCCTCAACTGTGACCAAGGGAAACCGAGGGGAAGTACTACCAGTGGAGACAAACATATGTGTAGTATGTAGAATTGTAGCTACAGGAACCTTTCAGCGACCAACAGGGACATGCTGGGGGTGTCGCAGGTATCAGCATCCAGCATCCTACATCAATTTCTGAATGTTATGCTCCAATATGCCAGTGGTTACATATATTTAAATGGTACACCTGAGGACAGGGACACAAATATGCAGGAGTTCTACTCTGCAGCACACTACCCTGAAGTACTGGGTACCATAGGCTGTACACATATAGAAATCGAAGTACAACACAGGGAACAAGGAAGGATGTACATAAATAGAAACAGCTTCAACTTCATTAACTGCCAAGTTGTGTGCAACACTAAGGGAGCCATCTTGAATGTTTGTGCTGGCAACCCAGGCAGTTACCATGACTCACATATCTGGCACAATCCCCAGCTGTATGATATGTTTACTAGGGGTGATATCCCACAGGGTCAATTACTGGGAGATGCAAGTTATTCACTTGAACTGTGACTTATGACACCCATCAGAAATGCACACACACCAAATGAAGAATGCTATAATGAGGCACATGCTCAAACAAAAAATATCACAGAGCATGTGTTTGGACTGCTGAAGTCATGGTTCCAGTGCCTAAGTACATCTGGCGGAGTCCTGCAGTACAATCCATGTACATGTACTTACATCTTCACTATCTGGGCCATTCTTCACAACATCATCCTGAAAAAATAGCTTCAGTAAGATCAACAAGAGAAAGGGGCACACATCCTACCACCAATGGCAAGGTCACCACAACCACACACAGATGAGGAGTCGCAGGGGGAACCAGCAGCTGCTGTGGATGTAGGCAGACTTATGCATGCTCAATACACCCTTTCAATGGCTAAGAGGCAATGCATAGCACATTCACTCACCACCTAAGGGGCTAAAACCTTTATCTTACACACATGCATATAGTAACGTTGATGCCAGGCAAAGCTCACATCCTTTACCTACCCATGTAATGTCTGTGTACTCCTAGCATCAGACAACATCAGACTTGAACTAAAACTGTAGCAACTGGCAGATTTTCAAGGTAAGTGTTGAATCTGAAATATTAAAAAAGTATAATAATATAAATGAATGGCATATCCTTGCATACTGTTACTTGGTAATGTAAGTAAAAGGTGGTTGATTTTTACAGCAATGACTTTAACATGTGACAGCAGTAACACTAGAGGTGCCTGAAGGTCATCTTAGAAGGCTAACACCCCTATGTCATTGAAAATATAGGACATTTACATTTCACTGAAATAACAATAGAAAAGTGTAAAGAGAAACAGTTGTAACATTAACACTTGCCATGAAAGTTAATAAGGCTGTGCAGCTTCTTCTTCTTCTTTCGGCTTTTCCTGGTTAGGGGTCACCACAGTGGATCACCTGTCCACTCATGATTGGCAGTGGAGTTTTACGGTGTTGAGTTGCCAGCCTAACGCCCAACCTTCCACAGAAGGCACAGACATGCACGAACTCATGCCTAGGGCCAATTTAGTCTGTCCAATCCACATACAGCATGTCTTTGGGAGGAAACCAGAGCACCCAGAGGAAACCCACATGACCACAGGGAGGACATACAGACTCTGCACAGAAGGCACCCCAGCTAAAGATCGAACCGGAGAACCTCTTGCTGTGAGGTGGCAACACTAACTGCTGTACCATCGTGGCCACCCCTGAGAAAGTAAAATGCCCTGACAAAAAATGCCTATGCTATCAGTAAACTTCTAAAAAGTGCATGCAGATAAAAGCAGCATTTACTAGTGAGTGTGTGCGTCTGTGTGTGTGTGCGTGTATGTGTGTGTATGTGTGTGTGTGTGTGTGTGTGTGTGTGTGTGTGTGTGTGTGTGTGTGTGTGTGTGTGTGTGTGTGTGCGTGTGTGGGTGTGTGCGTGTGTGTGTGTGTGTGTGTGTGTGTATATATATATATATATATATATATATATATTTCTAAGTGATGTGAGCATATTCAGTATATAATTGAAAAATGCAATCATACCTTATCAAGATCAGTAGTCTTCTGTGCAGATAAATTTAACGTAATAGCAATTTCTACTGTGTTATCCACATAAACAAGTCTACTCACCTTCAGGTTCTCTATCTACATGGTTCCCTTTTTATAGTGTGGATTTGGGCCTGTGAGTGTGGTGAAGATGCAAATGAGGTGGGAACTCATTAGAATTGATGAATCCCAAGTTTTTGGTTCCATGTAGCAGATATAAATGTAGTGCAGGTACTCCCTCAGTGTCTATTGCTAATGGATTGCAACTGTGAATGATTACTGGTAGAAAGAAGGAAAACACAAGTGCAATTCAGACTTCCTTACCTCCAGTGGGTGTGTCAGCCAGATTAGACTTACAAAGTATAGAAGTAATTGTATCAAGGTTTTAAATGTAAGTAGGCAACACACATTCCACAGAGTCTGTTCAGTAACATCCAACCTCCCATTTGTAGAAAACTGTGTATTATTCCCATTTAATAGCTCACACATTTTAAGGATGATACAAAATACCTTACAAACTGTATGTCTCAGATTACTGCTCAGATAACTGAATCATGAACAACATACAGAGATAAAACAGAACTGCATTTTTGCAAACAATAGTCATGATTGTTTGTGTGATCACTCATTGCACTACATCTGAAATTAATACATGCACAAACAACTCAGAAGTGTACGTGTCATATGCCTTGTTAACACAGTGGATGATGTTGCACTTTCTTGTATGCATAATCATTTTTATTCTTTGCTGCAAAGCTGTTTCTGTGGCAAAGAGGTGTAAGACACACTTACTGCGTTTTGAATGTTCATTGGTGTGAGAGTTCAAATCCAGAATTGTGCAAAATTCTTCCATGTATACCAACTATATTTTGTAGTGTTGTTTATTTTATAGATTTCTTGATGCACATAGGATATACTATCTGTAGATCAGGGTTCAAGTCCCACCTTTGTCTTTTAAGGGTGAAATGTAATAAACACTACTCAAAAGGCTAAAAGAAGTTTAGCTTTGCTTGTTTTGTTTGCTAAATGCTTACCATTGTGCAAATTTAGAATAATGGCCCACACATGAAGCAGACAGAACACCTGCAGACAGGATGCAGGCATTCTCAATTTCAAAAAGGAAACATTGTTACATTATTTTGGTTTCAATCCATCACACAAATGTGTTAAGTGGTGTTGCACAGCAGTTAGCAAATTTCCCCAACACCTGCTGGCCCAGAACACCTACAGAGAGAAAGCAGATAGTGAATAATTTCAAAATGGACACAGACTATCTAGTACAGTATGTCGGGACTCACGCAAACACGCTAAGTGGCATTGCATAGCGGTCAACATATAGAGTTTAGTAATGAATAGGGAAATATCCAACTGTTATTTAATTATTCCTGTGGTAGCAGGTGTAAGTGAAGGGTTCTAATGCAGGAAATTCCAAATATTTTACTGTTGTTCCATTTCACTTTATATTTAATGTGGCATAAAAAATTAAACATAATTATAAACAGCAATGACAATAAGTATGTATAGCAGTGGAACTTATATGAATTACATGTATGACTGAGGGTATACAGACTACTCTGTGTCTGTAATTATAATTGTGCTATCTGGCCTTTGATGGCCTTCAGATTCCAATAAGAATCATACACACATGAATGTGTAAACCAGTACCTTCTTAGGTCACACACATACATGATTAACCCTGCAATCTGTCATAAGTATTTATGTATAATTCATGAGTATGTCTAAAAAGTACTTCTTCTGTGGCAAGAATGAAAAATCACCACTATGGAAGAAAATGTTTGTCTCTTATGCAGGGATTTGAATCCCACATTGTACAAATCAATTTTATCAGTATATAAAACCAAACCAAAATGTGTCAGGTCATGAAATTTATGTCCACAGCATGTCTGCAAAGTTAAACCACCTAAGAGTTACAACAGCAAACCACCCTCAAACTAATGCCAAGTGCCAGATTAACCTTCCAATTTCCAAAACTGCTATCCTCTCTCTTTGGCTGTGTTGCTCTCCACTTAACATCACACAAAGCAGTTGGCATCATTGTTTGGGTTTGTGCATTACCAGTAAATGCAATAACAGGCATTGGCGGGAAATTATTATTAGCTATTGCTGTTTTCTTTGGTTGGACATGTTTGGTGGTAGAAGGGAAGGTGCCCAATTTTGGGTGCAGAGGTGGGGTGTTGAGGAGTCCAGAATTGTTACTGGATTTTAAAGTGCCACAGCTGAATGTTTTTGCAGGGGGACTATACTGGCTCCCAATACAAGTCTGAGACTTAGAATAGTCTGATCAAGGCTGTCTCCAGTCTGCCTGGCATTCCACACACTGGAGAACAGTGTATGTATCACTTTAATGACCTGAAAAGGTGCAAGAGGGATACACTCAACTAGTGGGAGTTCAAGACTGGTAAAATCTCACAGTTGTGCATGTATACTAATAAAGAGAATTTATAGTAGATAAAAAGCTACATATAGGCAAGACTGGTATGCATAGTGCTCTTCTGTTCTCTTCTCTTCATTCCATAGATAATGCAGAAATTACTGCAAATAGAGTGGCCCATGCTGAGCATCTAGAGACAATGAGGGAAGCTAGGGGGTATATATGTAGCACAAGAGAAGCATTACTGTAACTTTTAAATGAAAATTTTCATTTCTATACAGTTGTAGCAAAGTAAACATACATATTCTAACTGTAAAAGCAAGCATGCATGCTTCAGTCTGTAGAATAAATCAACTGTAGGAGTCATGTACAACAGTAGTCAGATGTTGTGGGTTCAAATACCACAAGTAATAAGTATAAAATAGTACAATCCTTTAAAAATATTACATAAATTAATTTCTACACAAGTGGCATAAATTCCCTGCTGTTAACTTTATCTGTAAAACTGGACCAAGCATTTGTGCAAAATCTGCACATTGTAAGGATTACTTTGAGCAATCCTTAATAACAGTTTGTAGTTGTTAAGAAGTATACTTAAATGTAAACGTTCAGATAAAATACTTTTATTATTGTAATAATGCATTGTATGTCACATATGATGGTTCTAATTTTATGTCTTTTTTTCTCTCATCCCAACCCTTATCTCTTTTTTTCTATGTATCTTCAAAATATTTCCATGTCATCCATCTCTGACAAATCACAAAATGCTTTACAGCACAGGGAGGTAGGCCAACCCCAGTGGCTCAGTCTGCCTGCTCCTCAGGCTCCAGCACCAACCCCAGCACATCTGAGACCCAACCTGGCAGCACTGCCTCTACTGCACATGCACTACCTGTGCCCTCAGGCAACACTACCCTGGCAGCTGGTGCTGTGGTACTCTCCTGGAGTACTGGCAGAGGTTGGGATTTTATCACCCTCCAGGAGATGTCAGGGTTGGTGGGTAGGGTTGTGCACCATTTGTGCATGCCTATGCTGGATGGAGAGTCTGCTCACCATTATGGTCCATAAGAGAAGATGTCAAGCACTCCAACAGCCAGTAGGGTAAGGGGATGATGATGATGACAGTCCTGCGAATGAGGACTAGATTCTCACCATGCCTGTGTTTGATGGGCATGGAAATCTCTTTCCCCTTCCCTGACCCCAATCATAGTGTCCCCAAACCTATTGTGTCTCTCACTGTCCCTGTGTCTTGTCTTGATTGTCCTGTTTATTTGCATCTGCTTCTTCACCAACATTACTTACTTGACCCACAAATGCTTACCCAACATTCCTCTATTACTGAAGCAAAAAAAAAAATGGGTAACCTGTCCCACAAAAAAAAAAAAATCATCCCATAGATAGCTCTACACTTTGCACACAAGTCTTCTTGACACATTTGGTTTGGTATAATTGGCTATGCAACATGATTGTGTTGTTGTCACACCTCTTTGTTGAAGTAAAAGTCGAAATTCAGCTAATATTCTGTACATATTTTCATTTTGCACTGTTGAGGAAGTGGATAACTATGGTTCTTTCCTACCTCCCTCCTGCACATTCTTATATTGCTTTTCCTTTGTTCTTCCCTCTGCTTGCCCCCTTTCACCACTTTTCTATCTTCCCCATTTTAACAAGTGTAATCTAGTCAAAAATAGAATCACACACAACACATATAAGTAAAAAAAAGCTATGAAGCCCTTCAATTGTTGGCCTCTGTGTTTGCACACGATTTGGTATTGTGCACCAATGCCAAGTGATGGTGAGTGGTTCTTCAATGGTGCAGTAACCTCCACACAATGCCACTTAAACATGCAGTGCTACAGTAACACAGTGAATAAAGAATAAAGAATTATGTCATTGCAGTATAAATACAAATTTAAAACTATTAGATATACTTGGATTCAAACCCTATATCTAGGCACCAAAAGAAATGTGCCAATGCATTTATACCTGCTGCCACAGAGTCAGCTAAGCAGCAGGTGTGTTTTATAAACTCAGTACACAGAACTGTCATAATTTTTATCAAAGAGGCTTGTGTTTGCTTGCTGCTAAACTATGCGCAAATAGGGAAAGGAGTATAAATGTGCATCTCACATATGCAAACCCTTTTCCATAGATCTCACAAACCAGCTGCTCAGTAATGCACTATTGAAAGTTTACATCAGCATGCATTATGTTTATTGTCCATGTAGTCGCCATGCCATGAAAGTACATGTAAAAACACAAACAAGGGGCAGGCGCTTTTTAAGAAAAGAACATATATTTACACTGTAGCCATATGTTACCTCCCCCATGCACTGCAAACTTGGTCTCTCAGTACTTGTTCACAAACAAATCAACTAAACTACAGAAATAAATACAAATGCTTTCTTATATTCTATGCACATCTTTATAATGGCCATGCACATTCACATTTTCCATTCGTAGTAATGTCGACAGCTGTTTGCATACAGTTTGTAAAGCTGTCTCTTAAAATATACCTGCACAGTGGAAACACAACAGCAAATACTACACATTGCACACTCATCAATCTGGTAACATGCAGAACTTTAATATCTTGACAGTTGTACATGGCTAGCTATCCATTTTAGACAGGCTTCCCAACATCTTCTCTCAAACATCCAATGATGGTATCATCCACTATAAATAATCTTGTAGCATTGTAGAAGCCAGACTTGTGCTGTGGTGCTGGCATTAAGTACTGAGTTCTCTAGTCTGTGTACTTAGGTAGGGGTTCTAATCTCACTGCAGTCAACTCGTGTGTTTGTGCACTTGCTTGACATTAGAGACAGCATTTTACACCAGCATTTTGGAGACTGCTATCACCATTTTTCCTCTCACAGGAAACTGCTGATGTCATCACTTAAAAAGTTGCACTTGCATTAAATACAGACGTCTCTAGTCAGTGTACTTAGATAGGTTAGGGTTCTGTTCTGACTGCAATCAACTGGTGTGTGGGTGTGTTTGTGCACTTGCTTGAGATTACAGAGAGCATTTTACACCAGCAGGTCACACACTGCTATTAACATCTTCCTCTCACCAGACACTGCTTATGTTATCACTTATAAAATGTTGTCCAATCCTATCCAAGTCAGACTTGTGCTAATGTGCTTGCGTTAAATACAGAGGTCTCTAGTCAGTGTATTTAGATGGGTAGGGGTTCTGTTCTCACACAGTCAACTTTTTATGTGTGTTTGTGCGCTAGTTTGATATTAGAGAGGGCATTTTACACCAGCATGTCATACACTGCTATTACCATCTTCCTCTCACCAGACTCTGCTGATGTCATTAGCTATAGCTGTCGCTCAAGCATGTTCTGTTAATGTCACAGGCTAGGTTAAGATCCCTAGAGAGAGAGTGACTCTTATGCTATTTGATTTAGGGATGTGCAGCATTTCCATCAGGTCAGGGTCAGAGATTTGCCTGTAGGCCAGGCACAAGTCACCTCATTCTATACTTTACAGAGTACAGTGACAGGGCGTTCAGTCTAGCCATGTACACCATGGCATGGTTTGTAGGTCCTGTACTTTGTTGTTGAGAAATCCCTGTGGTCTCTCCAGCTGCAGGACAGTACATGCAAAAGGGAATATTGTACTCAGTGATTTGATGAGGGTCGAGTACAGTAGTGTTAAAACATCATCAGATCTGGATACGATGGCCTGACTTATAAGGGGTATGATGTAGAAGGCTTTCCTTACAACTGTGGAAACTTGGTGGTCAAAGTTCAGATTGTATCTACCTGTGTTCCCAGGTCTTGCACCACTGAGTTTGAGCTTGGGGAGAAGGTGTTGTCAATGTTATAATTAGCAGGGAAGTCCACTTTGGAAAAGGCAAAAATAGTGGCACTTTTTTCAGTTATTTTCAGACCATGTGGCTTTGGTGCCAATCATTTGTCTGTGTTAGCCCCTCCTGTAATATGTTTCCATCATTAGTGGACTCAGTGACTGCACCCAATTTTCATACATCAGCAAACTTAGTAAGCCAAAAGCCATATACTTTAGCCTGGACTTCTGAGAAATAGAGTCTGCACAGTATAGGGCCCAGCACAGATTTTTGTGGAATGCCACAGGTGAGTGTTCTACTGGGAGAGGTTGTTTCACCAACTTTAACAGTATGTGTTCTGTCGGTGAGCCAGTTGGATAACCATCTAGTGATATAAGGGTTAATCCCTAGCTGGGAGTTTTTTCAATGATACCTGAGTGGGAGATTGTGTCAAAACCCTTGGCCAGATCAAGATAGGCAGTATGCACTGTCTTGCCTTTATCCAGGGCTTTGGTGACCTTCTTGAAGAAGTCTGCAAGGTTTAATAAGCATGATCTACCCTTAATGAAGCAAATTTGGGTTGGGTTTAGAGTTTGTAGGTCATCTATGTCTTTGTTGATAAGATCCATGATGTTTTTTTCCATGGCCTTGCAGATGATACTGGTTAGACTTATAGGTCTGTAGCTCCCAGTGTCCACTGATGGCCCTCCATTGTGCAAGGCAATTACTGATGATGCTTTCTAGTCCACTGGAACATAGCCAGTTCTCAACTATGGTTAAAGAGGACTCTAATGTGGTCCACTAGGTCCTGTTTTAGATTGCTTAGTAAGCAACCTATGATATTATCAGGTACCATTGAGGGAATGTTTTTAACCTTGGAGAGTGCAAATATTACTGTATGTCTAATGATACTAGTAGGAGACTGATGTCAGGTATACTTTGGGATATGGCCAGTGAGGTCTGGGGGTTGAAGTTTGCACCAAATCTGTCAGGTAGAAAGTAGGCCATTTCCTCTGGTTCAGCATCATGTTTAGACTCCTGGCATTAAGCTGTAGAACTTTAAGGTTGCCTCCAGTGGATGTTGTTATTTCAGAACTTTTGCTGCTTTCACAATGCCTAACAAAGGCACTGCAGGGTAGGCATGTGCCTTTGCCAGTATCTAACAGCCTATAAGACTCAGGTTCAGACCATCTCTGGCACAACAGTGTGGCTTGTCAACTTTGTAAGCCCAGGCTGAGAGATACAGCTGGATTGATATTAGAAACTAAGCCAATTGTTGAAGTCCTTCAGTTTTGTTTATATTATGGCACCATCCTAGGTGAAGATAAAATGTTCCTTAGAGCTAGGGTCATACCTACCTGGGACAAGTAATATGACAGTTCAGTCATGTGTTTTTTCATATAGTCCAGAGAGGTATATTATGAGAACAAATGCACAACCCAGTGATAATGTAGACATCACACCCCTATGAGCATACCAAGTGGTATGTGACCTGTACTGAAGTGGATGGCATGCGGAACATCCACCAGTATGTGCCCACAGTGGTGACTACTGCCTTGTATGTAACACAACTCCTGAGTATAAGCAGGATGTCCACATCAAAGGTCATAATATTTCCATAGTTCACAACCTTCATCACACCAATAACTGAGTACAATACACCCTTCTTCAAGTATGTCCCTACACATCTTCCAAGGATGCATAACTGAAGTGTACCACCTTTGTCACAGTGAGCTCCCACACATTTTATTGGCCATACCTAGGTATTCTTTTTGTTGCATAAACATTACTGCCTGATGGTGCTGAACCCCCATCAAGGTGTTGTATCAGATGCATCTGTGATACCTGCTCCAGTGATGCAACCAGTACATACATAGCTGTTTGACAACATTGATGGCATGGGTCACATTTGTGAAAGTGTGGATTGTGCCATATATATTCCATGCACACCTGTCAACTAGCCTGGATTGATCATGATGCCACATACAGGTATAGCAGTGTCCCATCTAACATCTCCAGTATATGTTACAGTGTCAGGATGATATGCTTGATTACTCTCATACATTGCTGACATCTCATAATAGTTGTACAAGTGTATTCATGCAGAACCATCTATGAAGACTCACAATCACAAATGTTATGTCAAAGACATGGGATTGGTGGTATTATTCTGATATTGTCCATGATTGTGCATGCTTCTGTTTACTGTTGTGCATGAGCCTGTATATGTCCCACTTGGTGGAGACCTCTTCTGACATTACAATCATATTCAGGCAACTCGTTTTGCACAGCTTCACAGTATGCACCCATCCCCTATTGTCTATGACATCCCTAATAGATGTCTTCTCCATTGTTTATGTCAGGATGCTTATATCACAAAGACATTTTCTCCATTGTTATGTTACCTTGTGTGACAGTGACATAATATACATTTTCACTGTGCGGTCCGTACTGCATCATATCAATATGTGATTTGTGTTCCTGCTACAACTGTCTTTATTTACATATCCTCATCTGCTGTACATTAAGATGTTTCACTTGTTTTCTTTTCCTGTGTTCATTCCTACAATTCATAATTCATCTGTATGTCCCTATTTAACACACACACACACACACACACACACACACACACACACACACACACACACACACACACACACACACACACACACACACACATACACACACTTCCCCTGACTGTTTATTTTAAATGGCAGTCTATGTACCATTACAGATCATTTACACAACTTTGTTCAGTATGCCTGAAATGGGATTCCACAATACTCTGTGTTTAGTATATTATTAACCCTGGTAATCATTGTGGCATGCCATGCAATTGCACAGACCTAGTTTGCCCATAGGTAAACAGGTCTGCATGTCTGATACTGTCCATGTTGCTTTACATGGTTTCCTGGCTGACACACTGCACGGCATGAATATGTAATTAGCACTGCTGCACACCACTCAAACATGTAAAATCTATGTAGGCTTCGCACTAAGCCTACACAGAGTTTATTGAATCCCCATGTTTGTTTTATTTGTCAGAAAATACAAGTTTTTATGGTCAAACAAAGAGTTTTATTAAGTGTGCAAGATAGATTCATGATGTCAGAAATGGAAATGATCAGCTGTTCAAGAGGTTTCCAATGATGTATAATAAAAGGGGATCTCATACTGCTGGTTTGTTATATTGCAGAATCTATGAAAATTGTGCATACATTTTCACAATATTTCAGAACAATATTACTCAACAAAGTCATTTGTGGTAGATGCCAAAGTATCAGTGACAGCATTGTGTGCCTTCATGTTTTGTATAATGTACTTCACAAGACATCTGCAGCAGCTGGAAAGGCCACAGAAGTACCTCACAAAGAGGATTACTGGCCTCAAACAGATGCCCTACATGGACTGTCTCAAAAAACTCCAGCTTTACTCTATAGCATATCGCCTACTCCGAGGTGATCTCTGCCTAACATATAAAGCTATGTCAAACCCAGAGCTGTTGGACATGCTACACCTAAAGAAATCCCAATCCCTCTGAGCTACACGCTCTAGAGACCTAAACCTTGTCACCATAATAAACAGGATATGTTGGAGGGATAGATTCCTGTCCCAGAGACTTTCCATACTCTGGAACAAGCTACCCATCTATGTGAAGCAAAGTTCCTCATTAGCACTCTTCAAGAAAAATCTTGATGAGTGGATGGGAAATAGGAAATACACTGCGGGGATCACATCTGTGGCTCTGCTCGGCAGGGGCACAGGAAAATAACTTTCTTGGGTGGCGTAAGCCAGGGAACTTTGTTGGCAAGGCTTACTTAGGCCCTTGGGCCAATAGCCTAGTACCTACCTATGAACCTATGAAATGGCACCATTTGTTTACCCGCAGGATGCACAGCTTTATAAAATTAAAGCAGTTATGAAAATATAAGTTATAATCATAAGTGCTTTACCAAATGAGCATTTATACCTCAGAATGTATTCACATAATCCACCAGGTTTTCAAACCCTTTTATACAAGCACACTGCTTGAATACAACACTCCTAACAAGACAGTATCACACTCTATTTTTGCATTATTAACGTAAACATGAAAATATGTCATATTAAAGTGTATTTGAAAGGATCTACTTTCATTACACAAAAGTACAATCCACCGAATTGTATTTACCAGAGCTGAATCCACTGAAGCACCACTTCAATGAATGAATGGACTGCTGAATTCCTTTCACAGTGAAAGGAACCACTTGACCACCATGGAAACCAAATGAAACAGAGAAAAGTAAACCCAAAATTGAAGATGAACTGGAGAACAAAACAAACCCGGCAAAAACAAATCCGTTTAATGAAGCATTTTTCTTTACAGTGGTACTGTAACTTCATCAGAAGCATTTTTCGTTACAGTGGTACTGTAACTTCATCAGATCTGATGAAGTTACAGTACCACTGTAACGAAAAGTGCTTCGTTAAACGGATTTGTTTCTGCCGGGTTTGTTTTGTTCTCCGGTTCATCTTCAATTTAAAAAGTAAACCCACCAAAGTGGGAGGCTTTGCCCACCACACACCCCTATTTAAATATACCAACTCTGAGAGTGCACTACACGGAAGACAGGGCACAGTTCACCATGGTGGCCAAGTAGTTCCTTTCACAGGGAAAGGAATTTTCCAGTCTGTTCATTCATTGAAGTCGAGTTATGGCAGATTCAGCTCTGGTAAATACAATTTGGTGGATTGTACTTTTGTGTAATGAAAGTAGATCCTTTCAAATACACTTTAATATGACATATTTTCATGTTTATGTTAATAATTTAGCTCGGGTATTTACAATTCGGTGGATCGTACTTTTGTGCAATGAAAATAGATCCATTTGAAAACAAGTTACTAAAAAGTATGTCTGTGTATGTACCATGCTGATCATTTCACTGGCATGCTAAACCTATTATGTCAGATTGTAGATGCCACCTTGCTGCCTTAGCTTTATGTATAAATTTACCAAGATTTCAGAATTTAGACTTTGAAAACAGTGACAAGTATACTTGATTCAGGCATACAGAGAAGACGCCTGTAAAGACAAGTATACTCTTACAGGAGACACATGAACTCTGCTTTCCTGATAACTATGCTCTTGTAGGAAACAATGGTTTAAATGAAGCTTGTAAAGCATGGCAGAAATCCTAGCTTCTTATAACTGTGAAGCAGTTAAGTAGTTACCTGCATCTCTTGCTGTTTTAATTAAGTCATTTCATTGCAGTTAGAGAGCAAGTGCACACTAATGGCTGGCTGCCTTTGACAAAAGTGGGTGGAACACAACTTTACCTTTTCCACATCTAACCATCTCTGTGTCTGATACCCTTATAGGTTCATAGGTTCATAGGTTGGTACTAGGCTATCTGCCCAAAGGCATTTATAAGCTTAGCCAGAATGTGCTGACTTTTGCCACCCCTTTAGATTAGTTCCCTGTGCCTCTGTCCAGCAGAGCCACTGAAGTCCTCCCTGGGGTAAACTTTCTGTTTCCCATCCACTCATCAATGTTTCTTTTGAAGAGTGTTAGCAAGGAGCTATGCCTAATGCAGATTGGAATCTTGTTCCAAAGCATGGGAAGTCTCTGGGACAGGAATCTATCCCTCCAGCACGTCCTATTTATTGTTGTGGTGAGGTTTAGATCCCTAGAGCGTGTGGCTCGAGGGGATAAGGTATTCTTTAGGTGGAGCATGTCCATCAATTCTGGGTTGGACATGGCCTTGTATGTCAGGCAGAGATCACTTCTGAGTAGGAGGTATGCAACCGAGTACAGCTGGAGTTTCTTCAGTCGAGCTGCATAGGGCATCTGTTTGAGGCCAGTGATCCTCTTGGTGAGGTACTTCTGTGGTCTTTCCAGCTGTTGCAGGTGTCTTGTAAGGCACATCCCAAATGGGGCGTTGTACTCTATGATGGGTCTGATGAGTGATGAGTAGCGGGGCACAATGACTTCTTTTGATCTGGATGCAAACCCTTTTGTGATTAGGTGGGCCACGTAGAAGGATTTTCTAACCACTTTGGCAATGTGATTATTAAAGGTGAGATTACTATCTACTTGAGTCCCCGGATCCCTTATTATGCCTTCCATATTTAGGGGACTACCACCTATGTGGTAGTTTGTGGGTACTTTGTTTTTCCAAAGGAGATGACTATGCACTTTTTGGCATTTAGCTTGAGGCCATGATTTTGACACCAGGTATCCGTCTCAGTGAGAACCTTTTGGAGGATATCTGTGTCAGCCAGAGAGTTAATTATAGCCCCTAATTTGCAATCAACTGTGAACTTGGTCAGCCATAGTTATCCTGTGCTTGTCTGTACCTCTGAGAAGTATATACTGAACAGGAGGGGTCCTAGGACTGAGCCCTGGGGAATGCCACTTGTAACTGGTTTAGAGTCAGACCTAGATCTCACAACTCTCACCATGTGGGTTCTGTCCGTGAGCCAGTTGGCAACCCATCTTGTGATGTATCAGGCTGGTGAGCTTGTCTATAATACCAGAATGGGGAATGGTGTCAAAGGCCTTAGCAAGATCTAGGTAGGCTGTGTGTACCACCTTTCCCTCGTCTATAGCCTTGGTAATTGTCTCAAAGAAGTCCAGCTGGTTTAGGAGGCATGAGCCACCTTTAACAAAGCCGAACTGGGTAGGGTCCAGTGTTTGGAGGTTTCCAATGTCTCCATTAATGAGTTCCATGATGATGTGCTCCATAGCCTTGCAGACCAAGCTAGTCAGGCTTATAGAGCGATAGTTCCCGGGGCCTGTTGTGGCTCCACCTTTGTGGAGTGGAATAACCGTTGCTGTTCACCACTCTATGGGTACGTAGCCTGTGGAGAGGCTGAGTTTGAACAGTGTGTTTAGGTGAAGGGTTAGTTCATCTTTGAGCTCGTGTAGGACGCAGCCTAGGACATCGTCCGATCCCGCTGATGCTGTGTTTTTGGCTTTGGAGAGAGCTGTTTTAACCTGAGTGTCTGTGATTTCAGGGACTATACATTCTTCTGGTATGGTTATGCGCCCTTTTGAGGGTGAGAGGGGGCTGAAGTTTGCGCTGAACCTGTCTGCCAAGATGTTGGCGATATTGGTCGGTTCAGTGTATTTTGTGCCATTCTGCACTAACTCCGAACAAATCTGAGCATTGCCACTTAAATTCTTGACATAGCTAAAGAATGCCTTGTGGTTATCTTTGGAGTCCTTGGCAATTTTTCTTTCAAAGCTCGCCTTGGATGATTTTAAGAGGGATCATAGTTTCTTGCTGATACTGATCAGGGATGTCTTTCCTTCTTGGGATTTTACTCTTTTATGTACTAGTTTCCTCCATCCATTGTATTGCTTGTTTATGGCAGGAGTCCACCAGACTGGTTTCCTTTTCTTGGAGGAGTGAGTCTTGGTTTTGCTTGGGATGGCACGATCCATGCATTCTTGTAGGTGCCCGTAGAATGCATTAGTAAAAGATTTTGCAGCTTGTACAGTGTTATCCTTCAGCATGGGGGCTTTGAAACTTTCCACCTCAATCTTAAGTAATGTGAAGTTTGCTTTCGAAAAGTTTTTCACAGTGGTTTCCTTGTCTGGGGGTGGGGGCGGAATGTGGATATCCAAAGTGATTTGTTTATGGTCAGATCTAACCAGCGAGGGATTGACCTCTGGTGTGGAGCACCGGTTGCCCATGTTGATGATGACCAGGTCCAATATGTTGTCACCTCTGGTGGGAATGCTGACCAGTTGAACCAGGGTGTTTGAGTTTATAAATTCTAGGAAATGTTGGGCAAGGGAGTTAGTACTTGAGTAGTTCTGCCAGTTAATGTTTAGGTAATTGAAATCACCCAATATTAGGGTGTTTGGTAGGACCTTTATATTTCCCAGTGTTTCCAGAAATGCGGAATGGGGGTTCTGGGACATGGTGGGTGATCTGTAGCAATGTAAAACACAGAAACCTGATCTCACCACGATGTAGACAATTAATATGCTGAATTGCAGATGATAATCCAAAAAACAGTCAGTAGCCGTGCTGACAATATAAAAATCTTCTTTAATGTAGACACAATGGGTAAAGGTAAGCGCTTTCGCGTGGTCACAGCCACGCTTCTTCAGACAAATAAAAACCCAACACACAATACTTAAATAGTGCAGTAGCTATCAGCCAAACCCTATGTGATTAGATGCATCAATTATTATTTAAAGCGGCACTGCCAACAAACAAATATTAAATTTCATTCACTGAAAGGAATTGTAAAAAACACCAATATGATGCTGGAAAGCAACTTACAATACAGCCAGCATTCAGAAAAGCGAAAAATATACTTTTAATATTTCATTCAGTATTCTAGAATTATATATTCAAGTCCTGACTAATCTAAGCATTGGCAACAATTTCTTTAATGAGAATTCCTGTTACTATCGTAACCGAATTCATTGTTCATCAGGCATAGAACAGTTAACAGTGTCCTTGAAACAATTTTTCAAAGAGAAAAAATCATCTTACTTTTCTTTTTCTTTGCATATTTTTAGTGGTACCATAGATGCACAATTATTATAGACAGTCTTTATATATTTATAAAACCAAATAAAATCTTATAAAATTTATATAAATGAAACAGAGTATTAACGTAAAACTACAGGTTTACTATCACTGAAATATATAAAGACTGTCTATAGTAATTGTGCATCTATGGTACCACTAAAAATATGCAAAGAAAAAGAAAAGTAAGATGATTTTTTCTCTTTGAAAAATTGTTTCAAGGACACTGTTAACTGTTCTATGCCTGATGAACAATGAATTCGGTTACGATAGTAACAGGAATTCTCATTAAAGAAATTGTTGCCAATGCTTAGATTAGTCAGGACTTGAATATATAATTCTAGAATACTGAATGAAATATTAAAAGTATATTTTTCGCTTTTCTGAATGCTGGCTGTATTGTGAGTTGCTTTCCAGCATCATATTGGTGTTTTTTACAATTCCTTTCAGTGAATGAAATTTAATATTTGTTTGTTGGCAGTGCCGCTTTAAATAATAATTGATGCATCTAATCACATAGGGTTTGGCTGATAGCTACTGCACTATTTAAGTATTGTGTGTTGGGTTTTTATTTGTCTGAAGAAGCGTGGCTGTGACCACGCGAAAGCGCTTACCTTTACCCATTGTGTCTACATTAAAGAAGATTTTTATATTGTCAGCACGGCTACTGACTGTTTTTTGGATTATCATCTGCAATTCAGCATATTAATTGTCTACATCGTGGTGAGATCAGGTTTCTGTGTTTTACATTGATTCCGTTTGTGTTACCTGATCTCTTGGAGCTGCAGTTACCTCTTGTTTTTTTTTTTTTGATCTGTAGCAAGCTATAATTTGAATTGCAGTTTTGCCCATTGTTAGTTGCACATGGATGATCTCTGAAGCATCGTGCTGTGCTACTAACCTGGAGGTGTGGGTATCCTTGATGAATATGGATATGCCCCCGCCTTTTGTATTTCAGTATGGGTTCTGTTGCCAAAATGTATGGTATGAGTTGTAGCCTGGTAATGCTGGGGTGCTCTCTGGAGCCTTAAACCAGGTTTCTGTTACTGTACATATATCGATTTTCTCCATACTGAGGAGTGCCTCGAGTGCGTGCATTTTTGAGGTTCAGACTTCTGGCATTGAGTAGCATTACCCTCAGTTTTTTGTTTCTTGTGCTATTTACGGTAGTGGGTTTGTCGTTTGAGTCTTGCCTAAAAAAGGCACTATGGGGGTGGCAAGAGCCTTGGCCAGTATTCAAAAGCCTAAGGGTGACAGGTGCAAGCCATCTCTAGTGAAGCAGCGTAGCTTGTCGAGCATGTCATTCCAGGCAGGTAGACACTGGATCCCCTTTGAATGACACCAGAAACTTAGCCAATTGTTGAAATCAAGAATTTTTTCTTTATACTGTGGTATCATTCTTGGTGAGGGCAGGATGCTACTCAGGGTCAGGGTCATACCGACCTGGGCTATGTGATCAGAGAGCTCTTCCATGTCTCTTTTCATGTAGTCCAGGGAGGTATGGCTCAGGTCATTCACACCAACATGGACAATGACAGAGTCATATTTGTACTTCTTCTGGAGGGACCTGTGTGCTTGTGTTATGTGACGGATCCTGGCACCCTACAGGCAGCTAACAGTAACCTTCTCCTTATTCAACCTAGTGAATGGGACGTCAGTGTGCCTGACTATAGAGTCACCTATTACTAGTATGTTGGTTATGTTATTTTGCCTTAAGGGCTGTGATTGCATGGCACACTGGGTTTGTGAAGTATGTGTTTCATGGTTTGTGTTGGGAGATGAAGGTTGCTTGGTTGTTTGCTTTTGAGGTCCCTTTTAGTTTTGCAGATTTTTATTTAGAGCCTCCGAGTATGGTTTCATGTATTTATGTCTGTTTTTTGCCGGTGCTGGTTTAATGGGTCTATGTGAGACTGGTGGTGTGATGCAAGTATTTCCCTTCTCCTCTTGACTGTCTGATCCAGTTTTGGGTTGAGAGAGCTTAGCCTCCAGTTTGGCTGTATAATTGCATCTCTTGCATGTATTAGTGTTTGGTGGTAGCAGGAGAGGGCTGTCTGTGTACATGAGGCAGTTGTAATATTGCCTCAAAATGCCCGGATTCACCAATTGGACTGGAGAGTACACCTGAAACTGCCCTTTGGACATGCCTGGATAGGTACAGTGAACTGTTTTACTGGATGGCTGTTAAGGTCGAATAGAGAGCCTTGATCTTCTGTACAGTACAGGAGGGTTTAGTGCTGGGGTTTATAAGTGCTTGCTATAAGTTTTGAGCAAGTGCCGAGCTGGGAAATGAATGGGTTGAGTGCTTACATTGAAAGTTTGTCTAGTTCCAAGGGAAAAATTGAAGAGGAGACTTTGTGGAGCCGGGAATAGTTTTACCCTAGCTAACCAGCTGCCAGTAGCATAAAACCAGGCAAATGTGGTATTTATAGCAGGGAAATGAAAGAGATATAAATTAGCCCAAAATGACCAATAAATTATATATTTATTTTATTTATTTATTTATTTTACATTTGTTAACCGGGCTAGTCTAGCTGGATATATGTCCATTTTCAGTAGAGGCCCGGGGAGAAAAGCTCCACGCATGAACAGTGACAAAATTAACAATGTAAAGAAACATAAAGGATTACAGTACAGACTAGTATTAGTCTAAAAGGAGTAATAATATTACATTTTTGAACTACATCAGTTAACAATGTATAGAAACATACAGGAATACAGTACAGAGTAGTATTAGTCTAAAAGGAGTAATAATAATACATTTTAAATTATAGCAGATTTAGTAGAAATTCTACTAAATAATTATACAAAACACAGTAGAAGGTATGAACAAGTCTCAGGTAGGGAAGAGAACACAAGTGTTATTTTCATAATTCAAAGAAAGAGTAGTAACTTGTTTTGGAGACTTAGGTTAAAGGAGTAGGGAAAGGGGTAAGTGAAAAAGTGAAGAAAATATCAGTCTGGGTTAGTGCATGGACAAAGCCAATGAGTTTTTAGATGTTCTTTAAGATGTTTTTTAAAAAGAGAAGTAGAAGCAAGGGTAGATAATTCTAAGGGAAGCTGGTTCCAGATTTTTCCTGCAGTGTTTGAGAAGAGTGAATCCCCAGCTTTATTAGCTTTATTTGAGGAAACTAGAAGCTTATTAGCAGAGCGGAGTGTGGATAGATTTGTATAGGGTGTAATTAGATTAGTCAGGATAGGGGTGTTGTTAGGGAGGTATAGAATCTTTTGCGTAATAAGTAATTGTTGACAGAGTATATGGTTTTTCAATTCTAGCCATCCTAGTTGTTTGAGGTTAAGGCAGTGGTGAGTTTTAAAGGGGGAGCTTGTGATGAATCTAGCTATGCTATTATAACAGGTGGAGAGTTTAGAGAAGTTGTTTTGGGAAAGGTTAGTATATATAACACAGGCATAGAAAAGGGTAGAAATGAGGTGGGTTTGGGCAATAGTTTTTCTTACAGAAGGGGTAAGGAAGGGTTTGATTCTATGGAGGGTACCACAGTTTTTGTTAACAGACTTTATAGTGGAGTTGATGTGCTCATCATAGCTGAGACGATTATCAATTGTTACACCTAGTAGGTGGGTTGTAGTATCTTTGGTAATGTTGGTACCATTGTTAGAGGTTATAGCGAAGAAAGGAGCAGGGGATTTATGAGTAGGGGGTAAAAAGCAGTAGTTTAGTTTTTTGGGATTTAGGAGGAGGCAGTGTTGCATAAACCAGTTTTCAACATTTTGAAAAACAGTTTGGGTAAGGGAGTGGAGAGTGGCTATATTCTTAGCTGTACAGATTAAGGTGGAGTCATCAGCATATTGAATGCAGGTGGTTTGAGGTATGTTCACGTGTAGATTGTTAATAAATAAAGAAAAGAGTAGGGGACCTAGGATAGAGCCCTGGGGTACTCCAATATTAACTGGTAGTAGCGAAGACAAATTGTTCTGCCAAAGTACTGCTTGCTGTCTATTTTCCAGATAAGACCTAAACCATTGTATAGCTTGAGGGTTGAGAGAATGGGTATTTAGTTTGTCTAGTAGTAAGTTATGGTTAACCATATTGAAGGCCTTCGACAGGTCAATAAATAGGGCAGAAGAAAAAGAGTTATTGTTACGATTTTTATATATAGAGTCGGTAAAGGATAAGAGGGCAGTCGATGTGCTATGGAATGGTCTAAAGCCATGTTGGCAGTTTGCAAGTATGTTATTTTGTAGTAAGTGGTTAAGTAATTGTTTGTGAACACACTTTTCCATGATCTTAGCTAAAGGGGAGAGTAAAGTAATAGGGCGATAGTTTGAAAGCTCCGTAGAAGGACCACCTTTGTGTAGAGGGATGATGTGGGATATCTTCCATAGAGCAGGGATTTTGCCTTCTGAGATAGTTCTGTTAATAAGGATGGAGATGGGATAGGCTATGGCTTTTGTGGCTATTTGTAGGAATTCAGATGGGAGACGGTCAGCAGAAGGGGTGCAAGGTTTCAGTTTTTGAAGTAGCTTACAGATGAGGGATGTAGATACAGGTTGTATCTGAAAGGTAGGCAGTGAAGTACTGCAGGTATTAGTTTGGGAGGTAGTGAAAGGTGGTAAAGAATTAGCCAGGGTTAGAATGGATTCAGTAAAGTAATTATTAAAGTCATCAGGAATCTGGTTGGAGTTATTATGATTGAAACCAGCTAGTTCTGGAGTAGTGGTGTGGCCTGGCAGAAGAAGTGTGTTTATTCCAGACCAAAATTTTCGAGGAGTTTGTTGGCTGGTTTGTTGTAGTTGAAGGTAGAAATCTTTTTTCTCTCTAAGAATATCCTTCTTGGTGGCATTTCTTAACTGTTTATAGTGAAGGTGGTTTGTTGGGCATTTGGTAGCTCAACATTTAGCCCATATTTTATTTCTAAGGAGTATCTTCTGCCTAGTTTGTTTTGTGAGCCATGGGGCAGAATTTGTTCTTATTCTAGTAGTGCGATAAGGTGCATGGCAGTCAAGGATTTGAAGAAAGTTAGTATTAAAGTAAGTAATGGATTCATCAAGTTCTAGATGGGTTAGTGGTGACCAGTCACATGCTTACAATTCGGTTAGAAAGCTGTCTGGATTAAAGAATTTTTTTGAGGGGGAGGTTTTGAGGTTATGAGTAGTTGGAATATGGACTTTTTGTCTAATAATGTAGGTAAGCATGTGGTCACTAATGTCATCTGGAAGGGTTCCTGGAGTATAAGTTTCAGGGTGGCTATTAATAAGGATCCAGTCCAGAGTAGTTTCCTTATTGCTAGGTCTGTGGATTCTTGAAGGAGTTGTTATTAATTGTGCGAAACCAAAGAGGTTTATGTGATTGGTAGGATTCATAGAACTGCAAGTGGACCAGTCTATGTTAAAGTCACCTAGTACAATGGTCTCCTGGGGTAGTTGGGTAGAGAGGTGATTGAGTAGGTTCTCAAGAGTATTGGTATTATTACCTGGGGGTAGATACATACAAAGTAGATAGATAGATTTGAAGTTATTGATTTGGAGTTTGGTAGTTAGGATTTCAGAATTGGTGGCAAATGATGGAAGCACATTAATGGGGGAAATTTGGAGGTTAGATTTGTAGAGAATGGCTATACCTCCACCTTGTTTGGTTTTACGGTCATTTCTAAGGATGTTATAGCCCAGAGGGGTAATTTCTTGGTCTAGAGTAGATGGTTTAAGCCACATTTCTGTAAGACATAGTATGTCAAATGAGTGTACATCAAGGAGAGCATGTAGATGGGAAATTGTATTGTTAATACTTCCAATGTTAAGGTGAGCTATGAAGAGGGAGTTGCATGGTTTTGTTAGTGTCGAGACTATAGGCAATGTTAAATTGGTTGGGTTATTGGTATAGTTAGTATTGGGGCCAGGGTTTGGATGAATATTACCATCTAGGAGGGAGTGTTGCTGGGGGTATTTTAGAGATTTAAGGAGTTTATAGTGGTTATTAAGAGTCTTTTTGGAAGAGAAATATCTAATGTGGGTTGCTCTGTGAAATTTTGGTAGCATATAGTTGGAATTACAGGTTATGTTGCTGTGATTAAGGGAGACGATAAAAGAGGGTGTTAGTGTTTAATGGATGTAATGTTTTTTTTTCAGGGAGAGAAAGATATTCAAAGGAGGTGAGTAAATAAGGTATGGTAAGACAGGCCAATGTGGTGGTTAAGAGTAGTATGTTTGAGAAAATATGTTTAATTGTTGGGGCCATGGTAAGAAGTAGTTTTAAGTAGGGAATAGATCATGTAAGTATGTGTTGTAGAAAGAAGAAGAGAGTTATGGAAGGGATAGAGCAGGGTATAAAGTAAGTAGGTAAGAAATTAGAGGAGGTTGAAAAAGTGGCAGACTTGGGAAGGAAAGTAGTGTAATGGATAGATAGTAAGGGCAGGGGGTGGTACGAAAGGGAGTTGAATAGTTCTAATTAGGAGAGAGAGCTAAGGGAGTGGCCTGGAGATGGTGAGGTAAGTGATAGGATAAGAAGGAAGGGGGGGGAGTGGTTAGTGAAGTATAAGGCTAGGACCTCTGGGGTGGTTGGGAATTGGGGGTAGGGGAGTGGAGTGAGCCTGCAGGGCAAACGGAGTGGGTAGAAACAGGCAAAGGAGCAGCAAGAGGAGAAACAATCAGTCAGCAGAGCTGAATACTGAAGGTAAGAGAAGTAAGTCTGAAGTGGGAAGGAGGAGGGATAAGTATGGAGTGTATAAGAAAACAGGGGAGTGTAGCAAGTTAGAATAAAGGGTACAGTGTGTAGTTACAGAGTAGTTTTAGTTCAGAGCAGTATAGTGTAAAGCAAACAGAATAACAAAGGGGTAAGCAGGAGAATTAATAGAAGGGACAGGAGTGCCACCTACTGGTCAAAGCTAGAATTACAAGCAAATACAGTAAGAGGGGTAGGTTTAGTGCCAGTTAAGGGAGGGGGAAAAGCTAGTAAAAGAGGTAGTAAGAGGTGATGTAGGAGTTTAGTGTACAAGGTAGCTAGTATGGGGGGGAAGAGGCTGCTGGCTGACCAGGCTCAGGACGAGCTTTTGAACCCCTAAAGCAACAGTGGACGGTAGTAAGTTTTACAGTTAGGACATAGATAACATACATTATTATATCCTTGACAGTGGGAGCAGGGAGTAGAGGCTGAGAGAAGAAGCCACGGCTATTTCTTGGATGGGTCTTTTGTCACCAGGTAGGTAGGTTCTCAGAAAAATGTGGTCTGGAACAGCACAGTGAAGAGGAGGGTATTTCTTATATCCTTGAGAGTGGGAGCAGGGAGTAGAGGCTGAGAGAGGAAGCCACGGCTATTTGTTGGACGGGTCCTTTGTCACCAGGTAGGTAGGTTCTCAGAAAAATGTGGTCTGGAACAGCACAGTGAAGAGCAGGGTATTTCTTATATCCTTGAGAGTAGGAGCAGGGAGTAGAGGCTGAGAGAGGAAGCCACGGCTATTTGTTGGACGGGTCCTTTGTCACCAAGTAGGTAGGTTCTCAGAAAAATGTGGTCTGGAACAGCACAGTGAAGAGCAGGGTATTTCTTATATCCTTGAGAGTGGGAGCAGGGAGTAGAGGCTGAGAGAGGAAGCCACAGCTATTTGTTGGATGGGTCCTTTGTCACCAAGTAGGTAGGTTCTCAGAACAATGTGGTCTGGAACAGCACAGTGAAGAGCAGGGTATTTCTTATATCCTTGAGAGTGGGAGCAGGGAGTAGAGGCTGAGAGAGGAAGCCACGGCTATTTGTTGGACGGGTCCTTTGTCACCAGGTAGGTAGATTCTCAGAAAAATGTGGTCTGGAACAGCACTGTGAAGAGAAGGATATTTCTTATATCCTTGAGAGTGGGAGCAGGGAGTAGAGGCTGAGAGAGGAAGCCACGGCTATTTGTTGGATGGGTCCTTTGTCACCAGGTAGGTAGGTTCTCAGAAAAATGTGGTCTGGAACAGCACAGTGAAGCTCAGGGTACAGAGGGAAAAGACGCTGGGCCAGGAGCGGAGAGCAGCCAGGGGTAGTAACTGTAACTACTAATTTCTGGGCTGAAACCACTCCTCCAGGGACAGATAGGCTGCTCAAAGCTCCCCTCTCTCACAGGTGAACAGAGAAACTTCCTATCCAAGTAAGGTATGGGCAAACACAGAGATTTGTAACACAGCCCTGAATTCAGCACTAACCTGAAAACTGGACTATACTAGCTTAGAAAGGTGGGAAACAAGTATATACATACATACATATATATATATATATATATATATATATATATATATATATATATATATTTTTTTTTTTTTTTTTGTTTGTTTTTCAGAAAATAAAGCAGATACAATCACAAAAACACTTTAAATGCACAGAAAAGGATACTTATTGTTATATATCGCAGATCAGAGTTGTAGTCAATGCCCCTAGTAATAAAGTAGGAAGAAACACAAATACAGTAAAAGCAGATAAATAAAGTGCAATTTTATATATATATATATATATATATATATATATATATATATATATATATATATATATATATAAAACAATAGAACTGATTTAAACAAGTTACCTAACTAACCAGAAAAAAAGCTCAAAACTAAGCCCTGTTCCAACAGTCTTCAATCAGACAAGATCTAACTGCACACTCCTGCTACTAGGGTGCAGGGGAACCTTCTCCCAAAAAAGATGACCTGGATCATTGCTCAAGTTATACAAACAAAGCTAGATTCAGCAGGCCTGAATGTGGTCTATGCTACAGCAACAAGGCGCACAAATTTCACAAAGAAACAGTTCAAATAAGCAGGCACAATAAGCCTGTGACCATAAATTCCCAGCTCAGAAGGTCAGAATCCAGCCTTTCCTCCCACAAGAGTGCAGAAAACAACCCTCTTAATGTAGAATAACTGGCCTGAAGCCCAAGTGCTTAAGCCAGAACTAATACACTTTTAGAATAGCAGACACTGGGCCTTCAATCAGCAATTCCCAGCTTAGAAGGATGTAAGCTACCTGTCCTGCCACAACAGTGCAGACCACAAACCTTCTTAATGTAAAACAGCCGGTATGAAGCCCATGTTCTTAAACCTAAAGACTTAGAATAACAGTTACAATTTAATCAGGCTACTACCAAGCAGTAATAAATGCAGCAGAATAAATAAAACTGAGCACTTTTAAGAAAATCAAAATAAAGTAGGAGGAAACAAAAATATAGTAAAAGCAGATGAATAAAGTGCAATTTTTTAAGTGCAAGGAGAGAGGAAGGAAGAATCTAAGTGGGTTGACCTTCTCAAATCTTCTCTCTGTATTAAGTCCAGTGAACACTAGACTCAGAATATGATCTCACTGTACTCGGTTAAGTGAGCAAATGAAATGGACCCAGGAGGAGTGTTCTAATACAGACTTACAGGAGAGGCAGGCAATTCCAGAGCCACCAACACTAATACCAACAGAGGAACAGGTAGGGTGGGTGGAGAACTAACTGCAGAGAGACACACAGCACACTGTTCAATGAAACACAGAATTAGGAAAGTGAAAAAATGAAAATTCAGTACTTTTAAAACTGCAAGTTTGTACTTAACAGAAGACTAAAATATACTGCAAGTTTTACTTAACTTCAGCTTCTAATGCAGATATTTGTAGCCAAGCAAGTCTCTTAGAAGTTGAGCATAAAACATGTATGTTATACATGTACATTCCTTTGTGCCATTTCCTATCAGCTTTACATATATATATATATATATATATATATATATATATATATATATATATATATATATATACCCCCATATGTAGGTATGCACACTACCAGGGAGAGCAGTCTGACTCGATACATAAACTCTGGAAATGCAGACATGTATGCAAAGCTTAGACAACTGTATCTCAAGTAATCAATGAAGTGTTAGGGGGCATCAGATTCACAGAACATCCTCAGTTGTTTTTATTGCATTTGCTCTTCCTGGGTGCAACAGTCCTCATCTCCTGCAGATGGCAGAAGACCTTCCTTCAGATGAAAAATGTGTGGCTTTTGCAATTCACTTCAATCATAAGCATATTTATTCCTTCACACCGGAAAAGTCATGAGGAGATAAAGGCACTTTTAAATTGCCTCAGCTTTCATAAGTATTTTAGGCTGGGTAGGTAGAAGAGGGTGAAGGCTCTACTGGAGCCGGCATTAGAGCTTTATGCATAAAAATCATATATATATTATGGCATTCAGGATTGGTAGGCAAGTCAAAAGTGTTGATATTCTCATGAAATGCTGAGTAAGCTAGATGTTAATAGTAAGAAGGGCAGTCACTGTCACATGACATACACTATTACAATACCCAGAAGTATTATTGTTAATACTAAGACATGCAGTCACTGTCACATTGCATGCACTATCACAATACCTGAAAGTACTACTGTTAATAACATGATGTACAGTCACTGTCTGATGGCATCCACTATTACAAAATCTAAAAGTATTATTGTTAATAGTTAAGACCTGCAGTCACTATCAGATGGCACATACTATTGCAGTACCTAGAAGTATTATTGATAACAGTAAGACATGCAGTCACTGTCAGATGACATGTATTATTACAATACCTAGAAGTACTATTGCTAATACAGATGTGCACTCACTGTCACATGGCACATACTATTACAATCCCCAGATGTATTAGTTTTAATAGTAAGCTATGCAGTCATTGACAGATGATACTCACTATTACAATGCATAGAAGTATTACCATTAATAGTAAGATGTGTAATCACTGTCACATGACATGCACCATTACAATACCTAGAAGTATTATTGTTCAAAGTAAGATGTGCAATCACTGTAAAATGACACACACTATTATAAAACCTAGAAGTATTACTGTTAATAGTAAGATGTGCAGTCACTGCCACATGGCTCAGAATATTAGAATACCTAGAAGTATTATTGTTAATAGTAAGATGTGCAATCACTGTTAGAAGTATTACTGTTAATAATAAGATGTGCAGTTACTGTCACATGGCATTTACTATTATAGTCCTTAAAAATATTATTGTTAATAGCAAGACATGCAGTCACTATCAGATGGCACATACTATTACAGTACCTAGAAGCATTATTGATAAAAGTAAGACATGCAGTCACTGTCAGATGACATGCACTATTACAATACCTAGTAGTATTACTGTTATTAGTAAGATGTGCAGTCACAGTCACATAGCATGCACTATTGCAATACCTAGAAGTACTATTGTTAATAGTAAGATATGTGGTCACTGTCACATGACATGTATTATTACAATACCTAGAAGTACTATTGCTAATACAGATGTGCACTCACTGTCACATGGCACGTACTATTACAATCTCTAGATGTATTATTTTTAATAGTAAGGAATGCAGTCACTGTCAGAAGGCACACACTATTACAATACCTAGAAGTATTATTATTAATTTTAATAGTAAGACATACAGTTACTGTCAGATAGCATGCACTATTACAATGTATAGAAGCATTATTGTTAATAATAAGATGTGTAGTCACTTTCACATGGCATGCACCATTACAATACATAGAAGTATTATTGTTTTACGTAAGATATGCAGTCACTGTAAAATGACACACACTATTAGAAAACCAAGAAGTATTACTGTTAATAGTAAGATGTGCAGTCATTGCCACATGGCACACACTATTAGAATACCTAAACATTTTATTGTTACTAGTAAGCCATGCAGTCACTGTCAGATGGCTCGCACTAATTCAATACCTAGAAGTATTAGTAAGACATGCAGTCACTGTTAGAAGTATTATTGTTAATAGTAAGATATGCATGCACTGTCACATGGCATGCACAATTACAATCCCTAGAAGTATTAATGTTAATACTAAGGAATGCAGTTATTGTCAGGAGGCACTCACTATTACAATACCTAGAAATATATTATTATTAATTAATAGTAAGACATGCAGTCACTGTCAGATGGTATGCCTTATTACAATGCCTAGAAGTATGACTGATAAAAGTAACATGCAGTCACTACCACATGGCACTCACTATTACAATACTTAGAAGTACTACCATTAATAGTAAGATGTGTAGTCACTGACAAACATCATTCACTATTACAATACATAGAAGTATTACTGTTTATAGTAAGAAGTGCAGTCACTTTCAGATAGCATGCTCTATTACAATACCTAGAAGTATTATTATTAATTAATAGTAAGGCTTGCAGTCACTGTCCCATGGCACGCACTATTATAATATCTGAAAGTACTATTATTAATAGTAAGATGTGCAGTGACTGTCACACAGCACACACTATTACAATACAAAGAAGTATTACTCTCAACAGTAAGGCATGCAGGCACTGTCAGATGGCACACACTATTGCAATACCTAGAATTATTATTGCTAATACTAAGATGTGTAGTCACTGTTCTATGGCATGCAATATTAAAATATCTGGAAGTATTATTTTTAATAGTAAGATGTGCACTCACTGTCACAGGGCACACACTATTACAATCCCTAGAAGAATTTTTGTTAATAGTAAGACATGAAGTCACTGTTAGATGGCACACATTATTACAATACCTAGCAGTATTATTATAATTAAAAGTAAGATGTGCAGTCACTGTCACATGGCACACACTATTACAATACCTAGAAGCATTATTGTTAATAGTAAGGCATGCAGTCATTATTGGATGGCACGCACTATTACAATAACTAGAAGTATTATTGTTAATAGTAAGATGTGCAGCCACTGTCACATTGCACACAGTATTACAATACCAAGAAGTATTATTCTTAACAATCAAACATGCAGTCACTGCCAGATGGCATGCACTGTCACAATCCCTAGAAGTATTATTGCTAATAGTAAGACATGCAGGCATTATCAGAATGCACACACTATTAGAATACCTAAAAGTATCACTCTTAATAATAAGATGTGCAGTTACTGTGAGATGACACAAACTATTATTATAATATCGAGAAGTATTATTTTTAATAATAATGCACAGTCACTGTCCTATAGCGCACACTGTTTCAATACCTAGAAGTATTATTGTTAATAGTAGCATGTACAGTCACAGTCACATGGCACACACTATTATAATACATAGATAAACTACTGTTAATAGTAAGATACGCATTCACTGTCACATGACATGTATTATTACAATACCTAGAAATACTATTGCTAATAGTAAGGTGTGCACTCATTGTCACATGGCACATACTATTACAATCCCTAGATGTATTATTTTTAATAGTAAGCCATGCAGTCACTGTCAGAAGGCATGCACTATTACAATACCTAGAAGCATTATTATTAATCGATAGTAAGACATGCAGTTACTGTCAGATGGCATGCACTATAACAATGCATAGGACTGTTATTGCTAATAGTAAGATGTGCAGTCATTGTCACATGGCACTCACTATTAGAATACCTAGAAATATTACTGTTAATATTAAAAAGTGTAGTCACTGTCAGATGTTATACACTATTAGAATTCCTAGCAGTAGTATTGTTAATAGTAAGGTTTTCGGTCACTGTCACACGACACTCACTATTACAATACCTAGAAGTATTACTAGTAATAGTAAGAAGTGCAGTCATTTTCAGATGGCACAGACTATTGCAATACCTAGAAGCATTATTATTAATTAATAGTAAGATGTGCAATCACCATCCCATGGCACAGACTATTACAATACCTGCAACTATTATTGTTAATAGTAAGATATGCAGTCACTGTCACATGGCACTCACTATTAAAATACCTAAGAATTATTATTGTTAATAGTAAGATGTGCAGTCACTGTCCCATGGCACACATTATGGGTCTATATTACATGATCAAATGGTCAAATATTCGAACACATAATAGTCAACCCGTAATAATCAAACTGCCACAATGTCGAATGGAAAATAAAAAAAGAAAAACCCACCCAAACAAACCATTTAAATACTTTACACAGGGGGGCAAGCCCCCCTGCACCCCCACACCCCGCTACTTAAATATACCAACTCCGAGATCGCACTACAGTGCAGACAATAGAAATCTTCCATTTCCATACTGTATGGAGACCTCCATTGAACCATTCGACATTGTGGAGGTTTGATTATTACGGGTCGACTATTGTATGTTCAAATATTTGACCATTCAATCATGTAATATAGACCCCACATTATTAAACAACCTAGAAGTATTAATGTTAATAGTAATTTTGTGTAGTCACTGTCCCATGGCTTACACTGTTACAATACATAGAAGTATTATTGTTAATTGTAATACATGCTTTCTGTTTCCCATGGCATGCAATATTATAATAGCTAGAAGTATTACTATTAATAGTGAGACATGCAGTCACTGCCAGATGACACACACTATTTCAGTACCTATTAGTATTATTGCTAACAGTAAGGCATTCAGTCACTGTCACATGGCACACAATCTTACAAACCTAGAATTATTACTGTTAATATAAAGACTTGCAGTAACTGTCACATGGCACACTCTATTACAACACCTAGAAGTATTAGTGTTAATAGTAAGATGTCCAGTCATTGTCACATGCCACACACTATTAGAATACCTAGAATTATTATTGATAATAGCAAGACATGCAGTCACTGTCCTATGGCACATATTATTACAATACCTGGAAGTATTATTGTTAGTAGTAAGATGTGCAGTCACTGTCACATGGCATACACTATTAAAATTCCTAGAAGTGTTATTGCTAATGTTAAGACATACAGCCACTGTGAAATGACACACACACTATTACAATCCCTTGAAGTATTATTGTTAATAGTAAGGCATACAGTCACTGTCAGATGGCACACACTATTACAATCCTAGAAGTAACATTGTTAATAGCAATATGTGCAGTCATTGTCTGATGGCATGCTCTATTACAATACCTAGATGTATTACTGTGAATTGTAAGAAGTGCAGTCACTGTCAGACGGCATGTATTATTGCAATACCTACAAGTATTATTGTTAATAGTAAAACATTTTTAATAAAAAGAAGTGTAATAACTGTCAGCCTACTACAATACCTAAAATTATTATTGCTGACAGTAAAATGTACTATCGCTGTCAGATGTTACACACTACTACAATATCTAGCTGTATTATGTTAATGGTAAGAAGTACAGTCACTGTCAGATGGCATGCACTACTACAATATCTAGAAGTATTATGTTAATGGTAAGAGGTACAGTCATTGTCAGATGGTACACATTATTAGAATACCTAGAAGTATTATTGTTAACAGTAAAACATACAGACATTTCACATGGCCCACTATCACAATACTCAGAAGTATTATGTTATTAGTAAGACATGCAGTCACTGCCAGGTAGTACACACTATTAAAATACGTAGAAGTATCACTTTTAATAGTACGACATACAGTCACTGTCAGCTGATACACACTATGACAATACCTAGAAGTATTATTGTTAGTAGTAAGATGTGCAGTTATGCCAGATGGCACACACAATTAGAATAACAAGACATATTATTATTACTTAATAGTAAGATGTGCAGTATCTATCACATGGGACACACTACTACAGTGCTTAGAAGTATTACTGCTAATAGTAAGACATGCAGTCACTGTCACATGACATTCACTATTACAATCACTGGAAGTATTATTATTAATACAAAGACATGCAGTCATTATCAATGAATTGCTGTTAATTGTAAGCATTGCATTCACTGTCAGATGGCACTCACTATTATAATACCTAGAACTATCATTGTTAATAGTAAGACATGCAGTCCCTATGTGATAACACCCAGTATTACAATTCCAAAAAGTATTATTGTTAATAATAAGACGCAGAGTCACTGTCCCATGGCAAGCACTTTTGCAATAACTAGAAGTATTATTGTTAATAGTAAAATGTGCAGTCACTGTCCCATGGTAAGCACTATTGCAACACCTAGAAGTATTATTGTTAATAGTAAGATGTGCAGTCACTGGCCCATGGCACACATTATTACAATACCTAGAATTATTATTGTTAATAGCAAGATGTTCAGTCAATGTCACATGACATGTATGATTACAATACCTAAAAATATTATTGCTAATAGTAAGATGTGCACTCACTGTCACATGGCACGTATTATTACAATTCATAGAAGTATTATTTTTAATAGTAAGCCATGTAGTCACTGTCAGAAGGCCCACACTATTACAATACCTAGAAGTATTATTATTAATTAATACTAAGACATGCAGCCATTGTCACATTGCACTCACTATTACAATTCCTAGAACTATTACTGTTAATAGTAAGATGTGCAGTCATTGTCACATGACACTCACTATTATAATACCTAGAAATATTACTGTTAATATTAAAAAGTGTAGTCACTGTCAGATGTTATACACTATTAGAAGTTCTAGCAGTAGTATTGTTAATAGTAAGGTATGCAGTCACTGTCACACGACACTCACTATTACAATACCTAGAAGTATTACTAGTAATAGTAAGAAGTACAGTCATTTTCAGATGTCACAGACTATTGCAATACCTAGAAGTATTATTATTAATTAATAGTAAGATATGCAATCACCATCCCATGGCACACCCTATTACAATACCTGGAATTATTATTGTTAATAGTAAGATATGCAGTCACTGTCACATGGCACTCACTATTAAAATACCTAGAATTATTATTGTTAATAGTAAGATGTGCAGTCATCATCCCATGTCACACACTATGACAATACCTGGAATTATTTTTATTAATAGTAAGATGTGCAGTCATTGTCACATAACTTACACTATTACAATACCTGGAAGAATTTTTGCTAATAGCAAAACATACATTCACTGTCAGATGGCACACACTATTACAAAACCTAGAAGTATTATTGTTAATAGGCATTTATTGTCAGATCACAAGCACTATTACAATACTTAGAAGTATTATTGCTAATAGTAATAAATGTAGTCACTGCCACATGGCATTCACTATTACAATACCTAGAGTTATTATTGTTAACAGTAAGATGTCCAGGCACTCTCCAATGGCACACACTATTACAATACCTAGAGGTATTATTTTTAATAGTAACACATGCTTTCTCTTTCCCATGGCATGCAATATTAAAATACCTAGAATTATTACTGTTAATAGTAAGACAAGTAGTCAATGTTACATGGCATGCACTACTACAAACCTAGATGTATTACTGTTAATAGAAAGACCTGCAGTCACTGTCACCTGGCACACACTATTACAATACATAGAAGTATTATTGTTAAAAGTTAAGACATGCAATCACTGTCACATGGCACACACTATTACAATACCTAGTAGTATTACTCTTAATAGTAAGATTTACAGTCACAGTCAGATGGCACAAACTATTACAAGGCCTAAAAGTCTTACTGTTAATAGTAAGACATGCAGTCACTGTCAGAAGTATTACTGTTAATAGCAAGATGTGCATTCACTGTCACATGGCACACACTATTACAATATTTAGAAGAATTACCCTTAATAGTAAGATGTGTAATCACTGTCACATGGCACTCACTATCATAATACCCAGAAGTATTATTGTTAATAGTAAGAAGTGCAGTTATTGCCAGATGTCATGCACTATTACAATCCCTAGAATTAGTATTTTTAATGTTGTTGTCTTTTGGCTTTTCCCGGTTAGGGGTCGCCGCAGCGGAACTCCGGTCCGCTAATGATTGGCAGTAGATTTTCACTGTGCCAAGTTGCTGGCTCAATGCCCAACCTTCAACGAAGGCACGCCTATTTACACATGTCTTTCGGAATGCCACTCGACCCGCGGGGAGAACATGCAGACTCCACACAGAAGGCACGCCCCGCACACTAGCTGAGAATCGAACGGGAAAAACTCTTGCTGTGAGGCAACAACACTTGTATAACTGCGAATAGTAAGAAGTAACAGTCAGTTGCAGATGGCACATACTATTACAATACCTAGCAGTATTATTGTTAATAGTAAGACATGCAGTTACTGTCCCATGGCACACTCTAATACAATACTTGGAAGTATTACTGTTAATAGTAAGATGTGCAGTCACTGTCACATAGCACACACTATTACAGCATCTAGAAGTATTTTTGCTAATAGTAAGACATGCAGTCACTGTCACATGTCACACACTATTATAATACCTAGAATTATTATTGTTAATAGTAAGACATGCAATCACTGTCCCATTCACCCACTATTACAATACCTGGAAGTATTACTGTTAGTAGTAAGATGTACAGTCACTGCCCCATTTCTTCAGTCTCAGTGAGTCTCACTGTTGCCAAAGTAGTAGAATAATTTACATAACTGTAGACACTGCCATAAACTGTTGTCTCATTATTTGACCTTTTGATGATGAGGTATAATCTGCACAGTGTAAAGCTGAGAACAGGTGAAGTAAATGCTGATGTTGTCCAATCTGCAAAGACTGATAGTAAGTAGGAGACAGTACATGATGGAATGGTACAATCTGCACAGTTTAAGGGTGAGTAGGGGGACAGAACATGTTAATGTGGTGCAATCTGTCCAATGTAAGGGTGAGTGGGAGGGGCAGTAGGTGCTGATGTGGTGTAATCTATACAGTCTAAGGGTGAGTGGGAGGCAGTAAGTTCTGATGTGACATAATCTGCTCAATGAAAGAATGTATAGGGAACAGTAAGGGCTGATGTGGTGCAATCTGTACAGTCTAAGGGTGAGTGGGCAGGCAGTAAGCTCTGATAATGTAAAGTTTGCAACGTGAAATGGTGAGTGGGAAGGGCAGCAGGTGCTGAAGTAGTACAATATGCACAGTGTATTGATAAGTGGGAGGGTCATAAGTGCTAGTATTACCTGCAAATGTAAGGGTGACAGGTGTGGCAGTACGTGCTGACATGGTATAATCTGTGCAGTTTTAGGATGAGTCGGGGAAGTAAGTTTTGATTTATTATAATCTGTATAATGTTTGGCAGAGTGTGGGGCAATAAGCACTGATATGACAAAGTCTACACAATGCAAGGGCAAGGGGCACAGTAAGTGCTAATGTGATACAATCTGCACAGTGTAGGGATGAGATGGAGAGGAAATAAGTACTGATGTGGCATAATATACACAGTGAAGGGGTGAGTGGGGTGGCAGTAAGTGCTGGTATGCTACAACCTGCAAGTGTAAAGATAAGTGGGGGGGCAGCAAGTACTCATGTGGCAAATTCTGCACAGTATAACAGTGAGTGGGGTGGTAGTAGGTGCTGATGTGGTACAATCTACAAAGTGTAAGGGTGAGATGAACGGTAGCAGGTGTTGATGTGGTACAATATGTACATCGTAAGGGAAAGTGGTATGCCAGTAAGTTCTGATGTAGTGAAATCTGCACATTGTAGGACTGTGTGGATGAGTTGTAAATGCTAATATAGTAAATTCTGCACAGAGTAAGGGTAAGTGGTGTGGCACTAAATGCTGATGTCATACGACAATGAGCAGGAGGTAGTAAGTGCTGATGTGGTACAATTTACACAGTGTAACAGTGGGTGGGGGCAGAAAGTGCTGATGTGGTGCAAACTGCACAGTGTAAGGCTGAGTAGGCAGGGCGGTAAGTGGTGATGTGGTACAATCTGTACAGTGTAATGGTAAATGGGACGCAGCAAATGCTGATGTGGTACAACCTTCACAGTGTAAGGGTGAGTGGGAGGGATAGTAAGTGGTGATGTGGTACAATCTGTACAGTGTAATGGTAAGTGGGGCTAAAAAAGCGCTGTTGTGTTAAAATCTGTACAATATAAGGGTAAGTTGAGAGGTAGTGAGTGCTGATATAGGTACTGTTTTAAGAAGTCTTATTGTGTTAATCTCCAAGAAAATTATTTTCCTAAGGAAATATTTAATGTCAATGCGGCAGGGTTATTTTGGAAATGGATGCCAGAATGCTCATAGATATATATCTATATATCTATATCTATATCTATATATATATATATATATATATATATATATATATATATATATATATATTATATATATGTATATATAATATATATATGTATATATAATATATATATATATATATATATGTACACACACACACACACACACACAAATATACAAGGCATTCAAGGACCACCTGAAACTTCTGTTGGAAGACAATGTTGCTGGTTTCAAAGTAAAACTCTTTATGATATATCATTTAGAGAATCCAATGGCTTTTAAAAATGTCTTTAAGAATACAGTGCCAGTCAGTGTTCTATAGGCAGAAGCAGCTGCCATCAGTAGTGAGAATGGAGGTTTTTTTTTTTTTTTTTGCTCCTCAAGTCATCTTGATGGTGGTACAAAGACAAACTGGTCTCCTCCTTTGCAGCACCGGTCACTACATGACCCAGTTATGTCTCTGTAGACATAATTAAAAAGGCTTGGATAATCCTAGCATGATTCAATGAATGTTTCCTTAACTGTTTTATCCCAAACACTCAGAGTATTGTCTTCAAAACAATATTCCAGTTAAGATTTTATTACTTTTTTGATAATGCTGTAGGACTCCCACCACACCTGGTTAATATGAACTGTGATGACAAAATAATCACTTCCACCAAGCACCCACTCATTCACTCAACTAATTTACCAAGATAGTAGTGCAACCTTCAAAATATATTGCTTACATAACACCTTCACTCAGGCTGCATTTGAAAGTGACAAAACACTCAACATTTTTAGATATGACACTTTACATTCCACAAGATACCACATGTTAGTGCATGAATGGAATATGGAATATGGAAAAATGATAAATGATATGTTTACACAAGCCAAGAATTTGATGAAGATGAAACACTTATTGAGACTGGTGACATAATAGTGCAGCTGGCTAAAAACTTGCACTTTGAAAATAACAGTTGGTGGAAACTGTGACAGAAAAATTAAAGATCTTATTGAAATAGAAGCATATAATGTTACAGAGGAAGTGGGTCAACAAAGAGAAGTATCTGAAGCTTGCCAAAATGTTTCGCTGAAAGGGTGGCAGAGGAATTTGCTCCTATGAATAACTAAATGCATTATGTTCAAAGAAATGGATCACAGTGTAGAAAGATGTTGTGAAGTTGACAGATGCGGTATATAGTAAAAAGATTTTGTGAAGCTGATAGATTGATTCAGGATACACTTGCTTGCTAAAGGGAGATTCACAGTGAAATAAATCGTGCAGTGTAAATTGGAAATATGTTTAAAAAATCCCAGCAGTGTTATTTCCTCACCCACTGAAGATGATATAAGACCTTCGACAAGTTCCTTAGAGGGTTTGCTCATCCTGTGCACCGTTGTTAAATTCCATTTTTTTTACTTTGGGCCAATAAACAACATGACATTTATGATCCATATTCACCTGCTTTTTCCTCTGCTTCATCCATTTAAGGACCTGTACAGAGAGTACATGCTTAATTATAACTACCGCAGTACTTAGGTCTAGCATGCTTTCAGAAAACGATAAATAGAAAGTGCACATTAGCACATGCTAATTTCCATTAAATGCAGGATATTTATCACGTTCCTTTAAAGGTTTGTCATCTTGAATGCTTCAATGCTGTTGTACAAGGATAAGGCCCTAACTATGGCCCAAACAACCCAAGTTCAATTAGCAGGTTAGCACTTGCCAGTACAGGCAGGGTGGATAGGTGTGCCTATCATAGAGGAAAGGGAGTAGGCAGAGCTATGTGTCTTTGTAGTCTGGTGGAGAGCAGAGCACAAAATGAACACTGAGATGGTGGGGGAGTGGGACAGGACCAAGTAGGCATGGCCACTGTATGGGCCCAGAAGATGTAAGAGCTACTAAAAACCCTGGTGCTCTCATGGTGACAGCACTACAGCTGATAGCTCACTCCTCATCTCCAGGGATGAGAAACCCATGAAGCAGAGTCATCAACCCAGGAGGGACAAATGGGCCAACTGAGCATCAGGAGAGAGGCTTGATTGTCAGGAGGGGTGCCAGATAAAAAAGAAAAGTACAGCATCTTCTCAACCATTTTTTGTGAACCATTTTTGAAATTCTTTTATTTTCTTTCACTGAAGAACCTGATATTGATGAATACAGTGCTAAACAGTGCAGAACATTGCAAAAAAGTGTTGTGTCAATTCACCAGCTCAATATAGAACTGTTATCTCGCACTTCTTGAATACAAAACCACTCCACTTCTCCCCACAGAACTGGAAAAGATACAATCAGAATCTAAAATCCACCTGATAAGCAGGTCTACTTCATCCAGTTAAGAGATGGTTGATTAAAATTACTCAGTGTGCAGTTAGATGTCTTTATTAAAATATGGTATAACAAATCAAAGTTACACAATGTAGCATTCATGCATGTTAATTATTTACGCATCCTTGAGTTTCATATATCATAGTATGGTAGCTATGGATTTTTACTTGATTTTGACATATGACAGAGTCCTTGAAATATAATCTCATTAGTCAAGCACTGACTGTATGTAAATGTTTTTTGTTGTGGCATTATTGTGTTTGTGCATTGTGCAGTGCTTGCTATTTTAATTTTAGGCACCCCAAGTTACTTCTTAAAAAGGTCCTTTTAAATCAGCCTACCTATCTGTAAAGAAATGCATAAAATGTGATTGATTGCAAGATATAGACTAACACTTTATGCTTTGAGGTTCATTTCTGCATTTATATTTAGCACATAAGCTATTAATGAGATGAATAAGACTTAAACTGGAAGACTCTTTCAGTTAAAGGCAAGCAAAAAAAAAGTGAAGCCACACTCAAATGGCATAGCAAGTAATTCAGGAGGGGTTGCTAGGAAATAACTCTTTATGGAGAAGATGGGAGGCAAATACAACAATCTATCACAGAATTAGATAGATAATAACATGGAGATGATTCTGAAAGAAGGGACAGGACAGAGCAAGGAAGGTAAATATAAGGGAGTAGAAATGAATGGAGCAATGGCAGATCTGTTGCTGGTTCTCTGCAAATCAAGCATATTCATGCAACCCTAAGGCCTATTTCTGTTTATATTTTTATGTGTAACTCAAAATTTTGCATTTGCACATCTCTGTACCTACTGAAACACTTAAGACATTTATTTTAATCAAGCTATCATTTAAAACTATGATTATAACGTCACAGTTGTTTAAAAGCCTTGGCATAAACGTTATTACAAAAAGCCTGAAAAGTTGAGTGCTGTTTCTAGGACTTTCCACAAGAGGACAATATAGGACATTTTCTCTAATAGACCCCCTGCAGAAAGAAAGAAAATAAAGACGGTGTCTGAAGCAAGTAACACCCAGACCCTCTAGACAGCACCTCTAGCAGATAGTGCTTATTTTTCTGTCCTGAAGAAGCTATTTTAATTCTTTTGAATATCTTTACTGAGTCTTTCTTTACTAGATTGTGCTAATCTCACATTAGACATGTCAGTGCAGTAGAGAGACATGCAAATGTTGTATAACTCCTATGTTTGTGTGGGAGAAAGATTCACCACTGAATAACCTATTTATATATTTACCCCATCAGGATTTCATTACACAGTTATACAAACAATATGAAAAAATGGTGAAATATGGTGGTGATCCTACTTTATTAGTAGTAGTAGTGTAGAACTTTACACAAGAAAGTAGTGATCACAAAACATTTGACATTCGTGTTACTGTGGTATTATTGACAAACATGCATTAACAGCTAATCACAGTCCTCGCTTTCACGGTGGTGCAGCGGTTAGCATTGTCGCCTCACAGCAAGAGGTTCTCTGGTTCAATTCTCGGCTGGGGTGCCTTCTGTGTGGAGTCTGCATGTCCTCCCTGTGGTCGCGTGGGTTTCCTCCGGGTGCTCCGGTTTCCTCCCAAAGACATGCAGTAAGTGGACTGGACACTCTAAATTGGCCCTAGGTGTGTGTGTGCGTGGGTGTGCCTTCTGTGGAAGGTTGGGTGCTGGGCTGGCAACTCGACACCGTAAAAAAAAAAAAACTCCACTGCCAATCATGAGTGGATAAATGATCTGCTGTGGCGACCCCTAACCGGGAAAAAGCCAGAAGAAGAAGACAGTCCTTGTTTTCTCTGAACTTTCTTTCCTGCTGCTGCATTTTTGAATTAGCAATCATAACTAATAAACCTACACATTAACAAATAAAGCTCACTGGCACAACAGCTGCTCTGTCACTTACTTGCAAATAGCTTGCTTGAAGCTAAGAAAAAGCTTGGATTGTTGCCACATTAGCTGGGAATGGGGGAATTATAAACAGTATTGCTGTGCTCCTGTGCAGATTGGGGCAGAGCTGAGTTAGGTAGGACCTCAGCAGGTCCCAAAAGTACAGGACTAGATCAGGATGACTTATGATTGAAACTGCAGTAGGTTTTCTCAGCACGTATGCAGGCATTCATATCATATCCATCATTTCAAGTTTAAAAGTCTCATGACAAACCCCACCGAAGGAGTCACGAGACTTCTAAACTTGAAATGATGGATATGATATGAATCATTTCAAGTTTAGAAGTCTCATGACAAACCCCACTGAAGGAGTCATTCAGTAGTACTAGGGCCTCTGTACAAGACAATATGTCTTGTCCATTCAAAGGTATAACACTGGGAGCAAAAAACTGAACAAAGATGAAGTCTTCCTTCAGGCTCCTCCAGAAAAAAAGTTGCAAAATAATTACATTACATGAAAATAAATTATGCTGTGTGGCTGGTAATAACTTTCCCCAAGTGTAGAGTAATGTAGGAGGTCTGTCAAGTACTTATAGCCCTGGAAATTTATTATTAACCTACAGAATCATACATCAGAACCTCCACTTATAAAACAAGTTCCTATGCAAAATTAGAGTAAAGCAGCCTTAATTCGGACTGAAAAGCAAACATCTTCAGTTGCTGCTTTGAAATTGGCATCCATTCATAACAGTAAACAATTACCACATCAGGACCATTTTATAAGTAACAGAAGTTATATAATGTTATTAAACAAACGGAATGAAAGCAAAATAAAACAGTTGTTAATGAATGTAGCCAGTACTCATTGCATTGTCTATGTTGGCAACTGATGCAAAGTGCTAAGTCTATGAGCAATAGTTCCTCTGATACAGGGTTTGATTCCCTCAGCCCTCATTTGCCTACTGTGTGACCCTCACTAAGTCACTTAAACAGATAATGCTTGGGGATGACTAGAAATGTGTCTAGACTACTCATTCAACCCCTGGACTGCAAGCCTAGTAACAACCTATGAATGTGCATTGAGGGGGATGGTTGGCGTATTGGTTAAGGGCTTTATCTCACGTCTACAAGGTTTTCTTTCTGACTTCTGGTTATTGGCAAGGCTTGTCATAGCTTGCAGACTAATTGTCTTGCATTTACCTGCAAACCTATTATTATAGTATGTGTCAGGTTGTGTGCTCGAGTAGTAGGACAGACAGATAACATAGTTAATGAGGAATATGCTAATTGTGCCATGATAGCTAGCATGCCCTTAGCTTAAAGTGACAGGACAGGTGCTGGTTGACAGGTTTTGTGTGACAAGGACATGCCAGTCAGAACCCACAGTATTTCAAACTCACAGAATAAAAAAAAAACTTTATGAACCTGAATTGCTCTTGAAATCAGACTTAGTACATGTATCATAATATAATATCATGAAAAAAGACTTAGTGGACTATTCACAAAAAAGCCAATGACCTAGTGGACTATTTATAGTAAAGCCAATGCAACAAAGTACCTTAGGTGTCAGTGCAAATGTGGCTACACAAATTATTTGGTATGTCCCAAAACTAAGATTAGTTAACAGTTAAGTAAATAAGTTAAAAAAATCAAAATGTGGCTTAACCTCAAACACATTCACATATTTATTTATTCATTGCATTTGTTTAACAGAATAGTCCAACTTGGCATGCAAAGGGCTCCTTTTCAGCTGAGACCCAAGGAGAAAAAGCTCCAAAAATATAAAAAGGATGTTGATAAGAATTTAGCAAACATTATACATAGTCTAAAATTGTAAGAATAAACACACTGGGACAGATTCAATAAAGTCTACACTAAGTGTACACTGAGTGCAATACACAATAGGGGAATTCAGTAAAGACTACACTTTTTTTTTTTTTGTGTGTAGGAATCGCGCCATGATGCTTACATGGGCATGAACATTTTTAGATTCAGTAAGCACTCCATAGGGGCGCACACACACCCGCAAACATGGAAACTTCTGTGGCATGCAAATGGCCTCATAAGCAGGTGAATCTCATGCAAATCAGACAGGTAGAGTGATCCCACCTGCAGAAAGGCATCTATTCAGACCCCATGTGTGTGTCAGCAGTGTACATGGAAAAAATTCCGCATAAAGAAGTCTAGCTGGACAAAAGGGGGTGTGAAACTCTAGAAATGTGGACACAAATTCCCTGAAAATGTAAGACCACATACACATATGAGCAAAACTATTAGTCTGTGTGTCAGAAAGATTAAAGGGAGTAAGTTAAATTAATAATTTTTAAATAATCTTGGCATGTTTGTGCTAAGTGCTGCTGTGCATAAACATGCTTAATAGAAAAATTAAAAAAATAGGGAAAAAAAACATTTTATAGTATCCAACAGAAATGTATTATAGGAGCTTGTGTGTTCTCCCTACAGTGGTGCATTGCTGCTGTTGCTAAAGTGATAAGGCTATGAAGTGTGTAGTTTCTAGGCTGTCAACACAGATAAGTATACAAATGAGGTAGGGTTATTGAATAGCAGAAAGGAATAATCGTGTCCGCATATTCTCTTTATGAAGGGTCTTATACCATGTTGATGTTTACACAGGATGTGGGTGACATCAGGGGGGGGGGGTCCTCTCAGTTCTAAGCTCTTTAAGCTTAGGTGTGCATGTTTGCATGGCACACTGCCGGGCTGAGAGTTTTCTCAAAACCAGATGTATTTAGTTAGACATTTTGACCTTCGTATAAGCTATGCTGCATGGCACGGCACTGTGTGTGACATAGCACACTGAAATAGGGCCATTAAATGATGTTAATTAAGTTCATAGGTTCATAGGTAGGTACTAGGTTATTTGCCTGAGGACATTTATAAGCCTAGGCAGATTGTGTCAGGTTTTGCCGCCCCATTGATTAATTAACTGATCCTCTGTCAAGCAGAGCCAATGAAGTGATCCCAGGGGTTTATTTTCTGTTACCCAGCCACTCGTCAAGGTTTTTCTTGAAGAGTGTTAGTGAGGGGCTCTGCCTGATGTAATTTGGAATTTTGTTCTAAAGCATGGGGAGTCTCTGTGATACGAATCTATCCCTCCAGCATGTTCTATTTATTGTTGTGGCGAGGTTTAGCTCACTAAAGCGCATGGCTTGCAGTGACTTAGATTTCTTTAGGTGGAGCATGTCCATCAATTCTGAGTTGGACATGGCTTTATAAGTCAGGCAGAGATCACCTCTGAGTAAGTGATATGCCACTGAGTACAGCCAGGGTTTTTTCAGTCGGGCTGCATAGGACTTATGTTTGAGACCAGTAATCCTTTTGGTGAGGTACTTTTGTGGTCTTTCCAGCTGTTGGAAGTGTCTTGTGAGGTACATCCTAAATGGGGCATTGTACTCTATGATGGGTCTAATGAGTGACGAGTAGAGGGGCACTATAACCTCTTTATTTCTAGATGCAAACCCTTTAGTAATTAGATGGGCCACATAGAAAGATTTCCTAACTATCTTGGCAATATGATTGTCAAAGGAGAGATTACTATATACCTGGGTCCCCAGATTTCTTATTACCTCTTCTGTATTAAGGAGGCTGCCACCTATGAGGTAATTCGTGGGTCTTTTGTTTTTCCCAAATGGGATGACTATGCATTTTTTGGCATTTAGATTGAGGCCATGACTTTGACACCAGGTGTCCGTCTCAGTAAGGCCCTTCTGGAGGATGTCCATGTCAGCCGGAAAGTCAATTATGGCTTCCAGTTTGCAGTCATCGACAAACTTCATTAGCCATAGTCCTCCTGTGTTTGCCTGTACTTCTGAGAAGTATATGCCGAACAGTAGGGGTCCCAGGACCGAGCCTTGTGGGACACCACTTGTGACTGGTTTAGAGTCGGACCTGGAGCTCGCTATTTTTATCATGTGAGTTCTGTCTGTAACCAGTTGGCAACCCATCTTGTGATGTAGTGGTTTATGTTCAGGCTGGTGAGTTTTTCTGGAATACCCGAGTGGGGAATGGTGTCGAAAGCCTTGGCGAGGTCAAGGTAGGCTGTGTGAACCACCTTTCCCTCGTCTATGGCATTGGTGACTGTCTTGAAGAAATCAACCAGGTTTAGCAGGTATGATCTGCCCTTAAAAAAGCCGAACTTGGTCAGGTCAAGTGTTTGGAGGTTCCCAATGTCTTTGTTAATGAGTTCCATGAAGATACGCTCCATAGCCTTGCAGACCAGGCTAGCCAGGCTTATGGGGCAATAGTTACCAGGGTCAGTGGTGGCCCCTCCTTTGTAGAGAGGAATAACCGTTGCTGTGTGCCATTCTATGGGCACGTAGCCTGTGGAGAGGCTGAGGTTAAACAGCGTGTTTAGGTGGGGGGTTAGTTCATTCTGTAGTTCGTGCAAGACGCAGCCTGGGAAACCATCTGGTCCCATTGATGCTGTGTTTTTTGCTTTTGAAAGTGCTGTTTTCACCTGTGTGTCTGTGATTTTTGGGACACTACACTTTTCCGGTATTGTTGTGGGCCCTTTTGGAGGTGAGAGGGGGGTGAAGTTTGCACTGAATCTATCTGCCAGGATGTTGGCAATATCAGTAGGTTCAGTATATTTTGTGCTATTTTGCACTAGTTCAGTGCATATCTGTGAGTTGCCACTTAGATTCTTAACATTGCTAAATAAGGCTTTGTGGTTATCTTTTGAATCCTTGGCTAATTTTTTTTCGAAGTTAGCCTTGAATGATTTCATGAGGGACCTCAGTTTCTTACTGATACTGATGAGGAATGTCTTTCCTTCTTGGGATTTGCTTTTTTTCTGAACTAGTTTCCTCCTTCAGGGGTCCACCAAACTGGTTTCCTTCTCTTAGAGGAGTGAGTCTTGGTTTTGCTAGGGTCATCCAGATCCATGCATCCTTGTAGGTGCTCATAGAGTGCATTTGTAAAGGTTTCTGCATTTTGGGCAGCATTATCCTTTAGCGTGGGGGCTGTGAAACTTACTACCTCTGTCTTAAGTAAGGTGAAGTTTGCTTTAGAAAAGTTTTTTACTGTGGTTTCCTTAGTTGGGGGTGGTGGTGGGGTGTGGACATCCAGAGTGATTAGTTTATGATCTGATCTAACCAGTGATGGGTTGATCTCTGGTGTGGAACACCTGTCACCCATGTTGGTGATGACCAGGTCCAATATATTTTCACCTCTGATAGGGGAGTTTACCAGCTTATCCAGGGCATTTGAGTTGTTGAATTCCAGGAAGTGCTGGGCCTGGGAATTTGTACTCGAGTAGTTTTCCCAGTGAATGGTAGGGTAATTGAAATCGCCCAATATAAGGGTGTTCGGTAGGACCTTCATGTTTTCCAGTATCTCCAGAAAGGTGGAGTGGTGGTCCTGGGTCATGGAGGGTGATCTGTAGCAGGCCACAACTTGCATTCAGATTTGCCCAATGTTAGTTGCACATGGATGATCTCAGAGGTATCATGCTGCGCCACTAACCTGGAGGTGTAGGTATCCTTGATGAATATGGATACACCCCCTCCTTTTGTGTTTCGGTCCATGTTCTGTGGCCAAAACGTGTGGTATGAGTTGTAGCCCGGTAGTGCTGGGGTGCTCTCTGGAGCCTTGAACCAGGTTTCAGTTACTGCACAGATGTCAGCGTTCTCCATACTGAGGAGTGCTTCGAGCGCATGCATTTTGAGATTTAAACTCCTGGCATTGAGTAGCATAACCCTCAGTTTTTTGTTAATTGTGCTGTTTACAGAGGTGGGTTTGACTTTTGAGCCTTGCCTAAAAAAGGCACTATGGGGGCAGCAAGAGCCTTGGCCAGTATCCGAAAGCCTAGGGGTGACAGGTGCAAGCCGTCTCTTGCGAAACAACGTGGCTTGTTGAGCATGTCGTCCCAGGCTGACAGACACTGGATCCCCTTTGAATGACACCAGAAGCTTAGTCATTTGTTGAAATTGATCATTTTTTCTTTATACTGAGGTATCATTCTTGGTGAGGGCAGGATGCTACTCAGGGTCAGTGTCATACCAGCCTGGGCTACATGATCAGAGAGCTCTTCCATGTCTCTTTTCATGTAGTCCAGGGAAGTACATCTCAGGTCATTCACACCAACATGAACAATGACAGAGTCATATTTGTACTTGTTCTGGAGTGACCTGAGTGCTTGTGTTATGTGGTGGATTCTGGCTCCCGACAGACAGCTAACAGTAACCGTCTGCTTGTCCAACCTAGTGAGTGGGACATCAGTGTGTCTGACTATAGAGTCACCTATTACTAGTTTGTGTGGCACACTGATTTTGTGTTTTATGTGTTGTCTGGTTTGTGACGGGAAGTGCAGGTTGTTTGGATGTCTGCTTTGGAGGTATCTGATGCTTTTGCAGGTTTTTATTTAGAGCCTCCGAGTATGATTTTGTGTATTTATGTGTATTTTTTGCCAGTGCTGTTTTAGTAGGTCTGTGTGCGGCTGGAGTTGTGATGCAAGTGTTAACCTTCTCCTCTTAACTGTCTGTTCCAGTCTTGGGTGGAGACAGCTTAGCTTCCAGTTTGGCTGTATAATTGCATCTCTTGCATATGTTAGTGTTTTGTGGTAGGAGGAGAGGGTTGTCTGTGTACATGAGGCAGTTGTAACATTGCCTCAGGATACCCAGATTCATCAGCTGGACTGGAGAGTGCACCTGAAGTTGCCCTTTGGTCATGCCTGAATAGTAGGGTGAGCTGCTTAGTCGCTTGGTTGGTGAGGGGTGAATAAAGAGCCTTGCCCTGCTGGGCAATCAGTGTCAGGGTATATTAGTGCTTGCTATTAGGTCTGAGCAAGTGTTGGGCTGTAAGATGCTTTTTGAGTGCTTAGGTTGAGAGTTAGACTAGTTTCAAGGGAAAAACTGAAGAGGAGACTTAGTGGAGCCGGGAATAATTTAACCATAGCTAACCGGCACTGCCCGGTGCACAAAACCGTGCAACCCGGTCTTTATAGTAAGGAAATGAAAGAGATAGAAATTAGCCCAAAATGGCCAATAAACTACTAACTTCTGGGCTGGAACCACTCCTCCAGGGACAGATAGGTTGCTCAAAGCTTCCCTCTCTCACAGGTGAACAGAGAAACTTCCTTCTATCAAAGTAAAGTATGGGCAACTCAGAAACTAGTATCACAGCCTAGAATTCAGCACTAGCCTGAAAAGTGGACTATACTAACTTAAAAAGGCGAGAAACATTTTTTTTTTGTTTTTTGAAAAGATAAGGCAAAAACAGTAAAAATGCACTTAAAACAGCTTTAAATGACTACAAACGATCAAAAAAGGTTATCGCACTTTAGCGTGTAGCCTACAGCAGGTAAACAAATTATTTAAACAAAAAACAACTTTTTAAAAGTGCAGGCAGTCAAATAAGTACAATATGTGAAAAAAACAAGCTTTTAAATCACAATAAACACTGGAAAATCTGTGTTTAGGCGGAAAACAGTTAAGTACAGCAAGAAAGTACAGAAAACTATTACTCCAAAGTCTCTCTTCTAAGATAGAAGGCTTGTATCAGTGTAAGGCTTTCTAGTGCTGCCCAGTAGGTTAGTTACAGGAAAGATGGGAAACAAGTGCAGATGTGGTCTTTTAAACCAGAAAGTTGAAAGAGATGGACAAACTGCCCAAATGGTCAATAAACTACAATTTCTGGGCCAAGAACCTCTCATCTCGTGGTAGACAAGCTACCTAGTGCTTACCACTCCCACTGATAAGCTAGAAGGCTTTCCTCCAACACAGAAAGGCTTGTGAAGCTCAGAAGCTTACCAACAGTCCTGGATACAGCATCTCTGTATCTTGACTAGGCTAGTTACAGGAAAGGTGGGAAACAAGCGCAAGTGTGGCTTTTAAACCAGAACATTGAAAGAGATGGGAAACAACTGCCCAAATGGCCAATAGCTATAATTTCTGGGCCAGGAACCACTCCTCTTGTGGTAGATAGGCTACCTAATGCTTACCACTCTCACTGATAAGCTAGAAGGTGTCGTATTTAATATTTTACCTTAAAAAGACAAGAAACTTCTTCCTCTCTTTCAGTGGTATTTATTACACACATGTGAGAGCCTCATGGAAAGTACCAGGGAGACTCCCTGAACAAAGGAATGCATAAGCTTATATGCTGGTGATATTGCTGAGAGTACAAAAATATAAACTAGACCAATTAAAATAGTACAAAAGACAATTAACCAATCAGTGGTTTACCCATAGGCTAAAAGCAGTTCACATTACTACATCTCTAGGCAGAGAGAGAAAATCGGATATACTTCCATATAAGGCACATTTCCTGCTTCCAAACAGGCTCTTGTTTTTCAGTATTTTTCCACTATTCACAGTTCATAGTACAAAGTTCAGTTCAATGCATACAGATTTTCACATACTCAATCTCCGTGAACACATGCTTTAACCATTCAAATTCTACAATCCCCCATTTGATGCTGTGTAAGCATCACCATTTAGTCTATCATACATTTGCCCTAAGTCTAACATAACCATGTGGCTAGATCCTTCAACATTGTCACACATTTTTATTTCATCATCCATATTCATGAATGCAGGCATATAAAACTTTGGCATCTTTTTAGTAGTCTTAAAAGACATTAATTTCAAAATCAATGCTTTGATTAAAAATACAAGAAAAGCAAAAAGAGCTAATACTGCAATTAATAAAATTAACTTCAAAAGTCCACCTCCCCAACCTGAGAACAGGTTGGTTAACCATGTCCACGTTGAGTTATCAGCCTCCTTGGCCTTAGAGAGTTCAGAGACAATCTGAATGAGTTTGAGATGACTTTCAATCTCATGCTGATTGTCAGGAATAAGCGTACAGCACTCCTCCTGGATTATTTATTTTATTTATTTATTTATGTATTGACATTTGTTAACTGGGTTTGTCCAACTGGGCTTGTGGCCCATTTTCAGTGGAGACCCGAGGAGAAAAGCTTCAGTAATACATTTCAAAACAAGTACAATTTTAAACAATATTGATATAATAGCAGTTATAGCAAAACGATTCACATATGTTGGGATACATGCATAAAGTTAAAGTTGCATTAAAAAGAAGCTAAGAAACAATTTTATATTGATATAGTTCAATAGGTCAACAATGAACATTTTTTGTTTGTATAAAATTGTGCAAATGCATAGTAGACACATTGGAGAGAGAGGTGTAATGAGGTACTAAGTATGGTCCTTTTGAGGGTACGTAAAGGGAAGGAAGACTAGGTAGGGTCATGGCAAGGGCAGGTTCTGGAATTGAGAAAATAAGCTTTTAGTTCATTTTTAAAGTGTGAGGTGTGGGAGATTGAATGTAAGTCAAGGGGAAGTTTGTTCCAAGCATGGGCAAGGGAGTGTTTGTAGAGTAGTTTGCCTACTGGCCTTTTTGGGTGGTAGATATTAAGTAATTGTTGGTTAGAAGTACGGAGGGTCCGGGATGGGATGTAGATGGAGACTAAGGAAGATAGAGATGGACAGAAGGAGGGTTTATAAAGAATAGAGTGTATCATATGAAATTGATAAGATAGCAGAAATTGGGGAAGTTCAAGCCATTGAAGAGAGTTTAAAGAAATGCAGTGGTGTGAGTTGTATGGGGAGTTAGTAATGAATCTAGCTATTTTATGGTAAGTCTGTTGCAGTTTGTTTAGAGCGGAGGCCTGGATATTGGTAAGAACTGGGGCGGCGTATAAGAGGGAGGGGAGGAGGAGTGCCTGGCCCAGGGTAAGTCTAGATTCAGGGGTTAGGAATTTTTTGTTCCGATATAGCAGGCCTAGTTTCTGGTTTGCTTTTTTTATACTTTGGAGTATGTGTAGGTTGAACTTGAGTTCCACATCGATAATGACCCCTAGGAGTTTTGTGTGGGTGTCAGGTTGGATATTTGTATTGTTAGAAGATGTAATAAAAAAGGAGGTTTTGTGATGAGAAATAGAACGGGAAGGAAAAGTAGGAGTTTGGTCTTTTTGGGATTTAGGATCAATAGGTTGTGAGAGAGCCATCGTTCAGTGGATAGTAGGGCCTGTTGGGTCAGGGAGTGTAGTTCAGGAATGTTATTTGAGATGGATATAAGTGTGGAGTCATCGGCATACTGAATAAGGGAGGATTCTTTGCATGAGGTGTAAAGATCATTGGTGAAGATGTTAAACAAAAGGGGTCCCAAGATGGAGCCTTGGGGAGCACCAGTGGAGATGGGAAAGAAAGGTGAGGAGGATGAGAGCCATTTGACAGATTGTTCCCTGCCAGATAGGTAACTATTAAACCAGGCAAGTGCGGAGGGGGATAGGTGGAGATTTGCGAGTTTGGATAGTAGTAGAGGATGAAAGACAGTATCGAAGGCTTTGGAGAGATCTAGGAAGAGACAGGAAATTAGTTTATTGTTATCTAAGGCCTCTGCAATGATATGAGTGAAGGAGAGGAGGGAAGTGGTGGTGATGTGGTGAGGACGAAATCCATGTTGGGTAGGGGTAAGTAAGTGGTGTGTGAGGAGGTGATTGAGAAGCTGTGAGTGAATACATGTTTCTAATATCTTGGAGAGGGGGGACAGAATGGCAATGGGTTGGTAGTTTGAGGGGTCAGTGGAGTTTCCACCTTTATGAAGAGGGATAGTGAAGAAAGATTTCCAAAGGGTGGGGACAGTTGATTCCAGAATAGATCGATTAATTAGTATAGATAGAAGATAGGCAATTGAGTCAGCAGCAAGTTTGAGGAATGTAGAAGATAGATTGTCAGTGGAAGGAGAGCAAGGTTTTAGCTTGAGTAGTAGAGATTTGATGTAAGTAATGGCAACTGGCTCAAAAGAAAACAAAGTTGTGTTAGTGGGACTTGGAGAGGTGGGTGTCGAAGTAGAGTTTGGTTTAGAGGTTATCAGATTTTGGATGGAAGAGATAAAGTGTTTATTCAGGATGGTAGCTGTTTCCTGAGAGGACGAGTTAGGGTATGGGGAGGGATTAGAGGGCTTTCCAGGATAGAGGATGTTGTTGAGAGTTGACCAAAATTTTTGAGGATTGGATTTGTTGTTAAGCTGAGCAGAGCTATAGTATAACTTTTTGTCATTAGTTGTATGATTTTTTGCAAGGTTCCTCAGTTGCCTGTATTTTTGAAGAAAAGGTGGTTGTTTAGTTTTAGTCCAGGTTTTCCAAGCATGATCTCTTTGTTTTATAAGGGACCTAGTCTCTTTGGAGAGCCAGGGAGCATGGTTTGATTTTACTCTGATCTTCCTAGAGGGAGCTAAGGAGTTTAGAGTATTCATGAAGATGCTATTGAAAGTGCTTACAGCATTGTTTAGGGGGAGGTGTTTTAGAATGGACCAATCTATGTTGTGGAAAATGGAGGTAAATTGGGATGAATTGAAAGTCGATAGTTTTCGACAGTCTTTGATGAGGTGGGGTTCAGGAATATGGGAGTAGTGTCTTAAGATGGTGGTAGGGAGATGATCACTGAGGGAGTCAGGTAAGGTGGTGGGATTGTGGTATTGGTGGGGGGAATTGATAAGGATCCAGTCTATGATGGAGCTGGAAGAGGAATTTTTATGGAAGCGAGTGGGAGATGTTATAAGTTGGTGGAAGCCGTGTAGGTGGATACTGAGTTGGGGGGAGTCAGTTGTGAGTTTGGACCAATCAATATTGACATCACCAAGGATAAGTGTCTCATATGGTATGTTGTGGGAGAACCAGGATAGGATGTTTTCAAGAATGGGCAGATTGTTACCAGGAGGAAGGTAGATAGAGGCAATTGCAAGTTTTTTGTGGGGATTCAGATGGCAGTTAAGGATGATGATTTCAGCTGGGAGGAAGTCAGGAATTGGGGAAGGGTATGGTGAGAGGTTAAGAATGTTGGAGTAGAGGATGGCCACGCTGCCACCTTTTTTTACAGGTCAATCAGATCGGAAGATATTATAACCTGGTGGGAGTATTTGACTATTTGAGATGTGTGGCTTGAGCCAGGTTTCAGATAGGGAGAGGATGTGAGGGGTATTGAGAGCTATCCATGAGTGCAGCTCAGTGACTTTATTTGCTAGACTCTGAATATTCAATGAGTAAATAGTTAAGTATTTGGATGGAGATGATTGTTGTGACTGAGGTTGGTAACTGTTAAAGGAGTAAGATGGGGGCAGTGTAGAGGTAGTTTTGGGGAGAGAAGAGGGGCCAGGGTTGGGATGGATATCTCCAGAACAAAGTAGGTTTTTAGTGAGGAGAGAGGGTGTAGTAGATGCTAGATGGAGTTTGTATAGTTTTGACTTAGCTTTGTGGGAAGTTTTAAAAACCTGTATTATGGATAGTTTATATAGACTTGAGATAGAGGTAGTAAAGAGATTAGGGGAGATAGTAAAAGATGAAGTAGTTGGATATATGTTGCATGAGTGAGAAGTTGGTGAACATAGGAGTGGGTCAGAGAGATTGGAGTGGTAAGATGTGGAGATAGAGAGAATAAGGAGTAGTGTAGAAGAAAATAATACATGTTGGAATAAAATAGGGTCAGATAGAGTGGGTAGACAGACAGTGGTATAGATGAAGTGGTGTTGACAAGATTGACAGATTAGTAAGGCGGTTGTGGCAATAGGCAGAAAGTGGAATTGTAGTGGCTAGTGGGACAGGAAGGGGAGGGATAGTTAGGTATAACGGTAATTGTAATGGGTGTGTGGGAATAGGGGTAGGGTAGTGGAGCGAAGTGTGCCCAAGCATAGCTTGGGCAAACAGAGTGGGGCTAGCTCCCTGGTCAAGATGAAGTCATATAAACAATCAGAAAAGACAGTGAAAAACTAGCTTAAGAGACAAGGATATATAGTTTCTAAAGGTATAGTCACCAGAAATAAAATAAAAAGAAATAAAATACGAGCAGAAGTAAGCTTACAAAAGGACACTGGCCTCAAGCTACACAAGTAGATTTACTTGAAGGAAACCCAGTGCTGTATGGTTAAAATAATCTACAATAGAGAGGGGTTTTGCAAGGGGAGAGTGAGATATTACTAGCAGCTAAATGCAGGGCAAAACATAAAAAAACAATATGTAAGAGTCTGAAGACAGTAAAATAGGGCAGGTGCACTAGGAAAGGCAATTATGAGTGAGGCAAGAAATGAATTCAGGGAAGGGTAAAGTGAAGAACAGGAGAATATACACAGAAACAGTATGAGGATAGTGGGTAAGCAAAGAAAAGGGATAGGAGCTGCTGGCGTCTGCTTTTCATGGTGACTAGCAAAAAAACACTGTAAATTCTTGTTGTGCTTATAAAGTCTAGCATTAACTAAAAGATTAGCTTATGTAGTAGTTATTTACTTGGACACATATTTCAGTGGTATTATTTTAAGTTTAAAATGGTGGCTTCCAGACAGATAGAGTTGCAGGGTATCTGTTAAGGTCCTCAAACCTGTGCTGCCTGTACTGTGGCCAGGAGAAAACCACAGGGAAAAATCCACTAGGGCTATAAAAACAGAGAGGAGGGAGATTAGTTATGAGCACGTAATTCAGGAAAAGAGTGAGAGACAAAGATACCATGGGTAGAGAGAAAAAAATTAATACAGGTAGGCAGAGACAGTATACCTAGCATTAATTTCCATTGTATGAGTGTCTTACACACATAGCTAACTAAGAACACAGCAGTGTTTACACCTATGCATAAAGTAATGCAGAACAGTAGTTAACAACAGCACAGTGTAGACATGCACAAGGCAATAATTCACAAAGCAGGAAAACAGAAATCCAGGATACTGAGGACAACAACAATTGGTACACTTTCAGGCAATAGTTCTTCCTTTTACTTTAGTGCTACACCAAGAAATTACAGTGAAAATACTATAGATACATCTAAATGTGAAGTTAAGGTGCCTGTTGCTCCTTGCAACAAGAAACTTAGTTGGTAAATATTCACATTTACAGTTTTCTTTCATTAAAAAACAAGAAATAATATGAGTACAATTCAAACGCTAAGCTAACCGTGATCATAAGGTGCTGGAGCTCCAGAGAAAATAGACTTTAAATATTCACAAAACTAGAGTCGCGAGAAAAAGTACACCAAAACTGCATATGCAAGCAATATTCATCTCAATATAATCACAAAATACTATATGACCTAAAGCAGATTAAAGCACAAGTTCCACCTTTCACCGCTAGAGTGAAATCAAGATCCATACGGTTTTGGAGAATCACAGCTCTCATAGCAGTCAGTTCATCAGTCACTAGTTCTAAAGCAGAGAATGTGGCATTGCTTAATACTTCAAGCAATTTAGACAGATTTCTCAGTTCCCAGATTGATTTTGCTGCTCCGTATGCTGGAATTATACCAGCCCATGATATGACATCATCACCCAAGTCCATATGAGATAGTCCTTTGGTGCCAGCTTGAGCTAAGTCATGATGATAAATCCATGACGCATCAATTTGGCCTAATGGATTGGCAGGCTTTTTAACCTCTCGCATTCTCCAAATTTTTCCTTGAGGTAAGGCAGATGTATGTCGGATGGCTGGTACTAAATAACCTAAGGAACAGCTACCAGACCAGTTTTCTGGTAGCCATTTATAGGCCTTTCTTCCGCATATAAAATAACAGTCCTGCACCAGGGTGGAAACATTTGAAGAATGGTCACTTCCCGTAGTTATGCCATGGAATATGGCAAGAAATACAATATTACAAGAACCAAGTAATGAGGCATTTCTCAATGTCGGCTGAATGGCATCAAATGAAACTCAACAGCCCGAGGCTATACGTTTTCCTTCTGTATAATTCCACTGGTATTTGATTGTCGTGTTGCAGATACTTTGTCCCATTTTTCGATTCCAATGATGTTGACTTGAGTAATTTCGTCGGAAACACAGAGTGCCATTGCGATGGAGAGAAAGTTGTAATGCAATAGATTTACTGGATGTGATGTTAGCAGTATTGTCAAGTAAACTTGTCCATGTATCGATGAGACTTAGTGGAGCCGCGGCAAATGACAATCCCCCATGTATGAAGGGAATGGAAGTGCAGATCCAACAGTTAGAGATGTTGAATGTAGAAGCATAAACATATTTGATAGCTTGATAGGTGTTGAAAGGTGGGTGCCAAATAGCTCATTTGGTGTGATGCGTCGATGGAGCAGGAAATAAAAATGGCCACCGCAAAAATAACAGTACAACAAGAATGATCACCAAAATGATTGTCCAATATTTTTGTGGAAATGGTGGTTGAGTCTGCGTAGTGTTAGAAGTTTGGAGTTTTCCAAAAGGGTAAATGTTAGGTATTGTCAGAACGGTTCTACTACAAGTACGAGTAGCAATGGGAGGAGAATCTGGAGTTGAAAAAGGTAAAGGCTGTTGATTTTCAGACGGCACAACTTTTTTGACATGTGAAATGTGGATCCAAGTTGGAGATCCCTGCAGTCGCACAGCAGATGACATTGTTAAAAGAACTAGGAAGGGCCCCTTCCAGCATGGCTGGAGTGCTGTTTTTCTTGAGAAGGATTTAACATAGACCCAATCCCCTGGTTGCAGAGCAGATGCTAGAAAAGGATCAGGAAGATGTTGAGTGGCTGCTACTTGTCGGTGGTGAAACTGTAAGAAAGAAACAAGAGATTTGCAGTACAAAAGAATATTATTATCAAATGCATTATATTCAGAAAAGGGTGGTGGTGGTGTCATGGGCATATGCAAAGGGCGACCCATGAGAATTTCATGTGGAGAAAGACCCTTAGTAGGATGCGGTTGTGACTGCATAGAAAGTAAGGCTGTGGTAAGGCCTGTACCCAAGTTAGGCCTGTTTCTGATGTGACTTTAGCAAGTCTGGTTTTCAAGGTCTGGTTCATGCGTTTAATAATACCTGATGCCTGTGGTCTATACGGACAATGAAATTTTAAAGTAATGCCTAACATTGTACACAATGATTCAACTAACTTAGCTGTAAAATGCATTCCACGGTCAGAATATATTTGACAAGGAACAAAAAAACGAGGTATTAATTCATAACACAGTGTTTTTGCAACTGAAATAGGATCATTTTTAGCACATGGGTAGGCTTCTCACCACCCCAAAAAATATTGACAATAGTCAAAACATATTTAAAATGAGCACAAGGTGGAAGTTCAATAAAGTCCCACTGTAAAGCACAAAATGGTCCCATTAGTTTTGGCACCGGTTGAGTGGGATCCAGAGTGCCCCTTGAAATGTTATGCTGTAAACAAATGGAGCACGTGCTCAAAAAATGTTGCACAGAAGCAGAAAGCCCTCGGACAAACCAATCCTTCTGGATTTGTTTGATTAATACTTGTACCCCTACATGAGCTGGCAAATGATATGCTTTTATAAGAGAATTTAACATAGATGTAGGGCAAATTAATCTGCCATCAGTATGCTGCCAAATTGAATCAGAGCATTGGAAACAACTGTGGGCCAACCATGTTTTTCTTTCTGATTCCGATGATTCACTTTGTAAAGCTTTCAAAACAGTAGTGTCAAAAGTAACCGTTTGTAAGATAGGTTGCATAAATTGTCCCTGAACAGTATGTGAAAGAGCAACCTGCTTGGCAGCCCAGTCAGCCAAATTGTTTCCGTTAGCTACTAGGGAGTCATTAGACTGGTGAGCTGCACACTTGACAACAGCAATTGTGGAAGGTAATAATAAATCCCGTAAGAGGTGATCAATATACAGGTAATTTTTAATTGGTGCCCCAGAGGACGTCTAAAATCCCCTTTCCTTCCATAAGGTACCAAAATCATGAACAACACCATGGGCGTAACGTGAATCAGTGTAAATAGTAACAGATCTGTCTTTGGCCATTTTACATGCATGCGAAAGTGCCACTAATTCCGCGGCTTGTGCAGAAGTGCCAGGTGGTAATTGTCCAGTTTGTAAAACCTCAGATGGCGAGCAGACTGACCATGCAGCCTGGAGTTCGCCAAGATTATTTCATAAACAGGATCCATCTACAAAAAGAACTAAATCAGGATTAAGCAAAGGAACATCTTGCAAATCTAGTCTAGGAGAAGGAACAGTGTTAACTACAAGTACACAGTCATGTGGTTCACCCTCGTCACTAGTTGGAATTAATGAAGCAGGGTTTAGTGGTGGGCAATGTGTAATTTGAACAGCGGGATTACTTAATAAACTTAACTCATATTTAGTGAGGCGAGCATTAGAAAGATATTGCGTTTTTGTTTTTAAAAGTAATGCTTGTACCGCATGAGGTACTGCTAGTATGGTGTCATGTCCTAATGTCAATGGTGCTGCCATATCGATCAAAACAGCAATGGATGCCACTGCTCGTAAACAGGGTGGGTAGCCAGAAGCAACAGGGTCTAACTGAGTAATGTTATAGGTTATTGGTCGATAGCATCCTGTGCACGCTTGCGCCAGCAGGCCAGGGCAGTTTTATTTCTTTCACAACAGAAGAAAACAAAGGGTTTAGAATAATCTGGGAGCCCCAGGGCAGGTGGTTTATCAATGCCGTTTTAATAGCCTGAAAGGCGTTGTCATGTTCAGGGGACCAAGGCAGAGGGTCTGTGACCTCCTTTTTTAGAAGCTGTAACAGAGGGGCTGAAATTTCTGAAAAATTGGGGACCTACTATCTACAATAACCTGCTAGGCCAAGGAATCCCCTGAGTTCTCTCTGAGTTACAGGGTGGGGGGCAGTCTGAATGGAGGTAATTCTACTTGGAAGTATTTGACGTGAACCCATAGAAATTATGTGTCCCACGTATTGTACCTTTTCTTGACAGAACTGCAGTTTAGATTTATTTACCTTAAACCCTCATTTGGCTAAAAACCTTAAAACTAGAAGTGAATCCTCTATACAAGACTTGGTATCTTGTGAAGCTATAAGAATATCATCGACATATTGGACTAATACTGAACGTGGTGGTAATTGTAAATCCTGCAGTTGTCTGTGCATCTCTCTAGAGAATAGGGTTGGAGATTCTACATATCCTTGTGGTAGTCGGGTCCAAGTATACTGTTGGCCTTTGTAAGTGAATGCAAACAAATAGTGACTATCTGAATGTACTGGGATAGAGAAGAAAATTGATGAGATATCTATAACCATAAAACAATGTGCTGCATGTGGGATACAGCTTTAAATCGTAGCTGGGTTTGGTACTATTGGAAAAACAGGCAAGACAGCTTTATTGACTTCTCGCAAGCCTTGCACAAATCTGTAAGCTTGCTTACCAGGTTTCTTTACCGGTAGAATTGGAGTATTACATGGACTTGTTGTAGGTACTATAATTCCTTATTGTACCAGGGCAGAAATGACAGGGGCAATACCAGATGTGGCCTCTACTGTCAAAGGGTACTGTGGTACCTGAGGTAACTTTGCTCCGGGTTTTAAGGTTATTTTAACAGGAGTGGCTGAAATTAGAAACCCAACATCATTGTCATGAGTGGTCCATAGATGAGAGGGTAATGAATTTAAATGCCTAGTTTTATCAAGGTCAGACTGCATACACATTGTTTGCAGAGTGACGTTCTCATCTAAGGTAGCCAAAATGCTATCTTGTTTATCTGAAGGTACTTGTAAATATACTCCTTCAGCAGTGCAGAAGATGGTTGCTCCCATCTTACAGAGCAAATCTCTTCGCAATAAATTTAAAGGTGCTGAGGGTCCTACTAAAAATGCATGATTGTCTTGTAAAGGTCCCAAAGTTACTGGGACTGGAACGGTTTCGGAATATTCAATAGGAATGCCAGAGACACCTACCCCTCTAGTTATGTTATTAGAGAGGGGAACATTTATTGCTGCTTCACCAGCTAACACAGATTTAGATGCTCCAGTGTCAATCAAAAATGGATACGGTTTATTTTTGACAAATAACATAACGTGGTCCATCTTGATCCGCAGGGATGAAGGGGCACAGTTGCTGTTGTCTTTGTTCAGGGAACCTTCATTGTGATGACTGCCGATTGGATGGAGTCCAATTAGAATTCCACTGAGGTGAAGTATCAGTGGGTGGGGTAGGTTGCTCAGCCAGATATGGACATTCATTTCTCCAATGGCCTACGTGGCCACAATTGAAACACTCCATCTGATTATTATAGCTTTGGGGTGTGGCTGATCAATTTTCCTGCCAGTTTTGTCTATTTTGGTTTCCAGCCCCTTGGCATCCACCTCTCCCTCTTCCCCGTCCTCGTCCTCCCCATCCACGCTGCCCAAAGGCAGTGCACATCTGAATCTGTGCTTTAACCAATTTTTCTTGTAAGTCCTTTTTTTCCTGTGCTAAGTGGTCAGAGAGGTATTGCACTTGTGTAACTAATTCATGCAATCCAAGACTAGGCCAGTTTAAACATACTTTCTTTAGCTTATCCCGTACTTGGGGGTGTAAACCATCTACGAAAGCAGCCGGAAATCCACTCTGTGCCGGCCCTTCAGTGGGTTCGGGGTAACCAGAATAAGCCTCAAAGGCTTCAGTGAGATGATTTAAATACTCATCCACAGGTCCGTCTTCTTTTTGAAGAACTGACTTGATTTTGGACCAGTTGGGTGTGGGTGGAACTATTACTGTAATGGCATCTACTATATGCTGTCTGACCACTTCAAACCCATTATCTCCATGTGCATCGTGTTTTGGAATCAGAGTAGGGACATTGGCATGGTCCCAAATCCTTTTCATCAGATCAGCCGGTATGGTGTACTGAAGAACTGCCCTAACTTCTTCTATCATAGGATTTTGTAAACAAATATGTCCCGCCAGTACACGCTGCAACTTAGCTGGATTAGTACGAATAGGTGGTAACGATTTAGTAATGACTTGAAAATCAACCGCCGACCATGCCCTAGGTACTACAATGGTTGGTGGTTCCTGTGCACGTCTAGCATGAGCTGGGTTAGGTACCTCCCTCAAAGTTAACAATCTGTCATCGTTTGACGACTCCAATCCTGAATTTGGATTAAATTTATCTGGTCCAAAATACTCATCCCCACTATCAATTATAGTGGGGAACTGACCAAAATGCCTTCGTCAGTGTAAATGTCGCTTTCCTTTACCTTTATAGTAGGGTTTAGCTTTAAAATGCATTACAGCTTTTGCTTCTTTATGAGTCTTACTATGAGTTTTTGGTCCCTTCTTTCTATCGCTTGTGTCTGGATCAGATTCACTAGAGTGACTGTCCACAGCTTGTTCTCTTTCTCTAGGGGTGGAATCTTTAGTGGTGGAATTTGGCTGCTGTGCTTCTGCTCCCTGTTGAGCGGGGGGGGGGGCTGATACTGTGGGGGTACAATCGGTGGTGCAGCCGGTGGTGGGGGGAGCCAGGCATTATTGTCTTCTGACGATTCAGTTATCTGCAATTTAGCTAATTCCTTTACAGGATAAAGTCACTTAAAGGGTGGGTCCTTCAAGCATTTACCATTTACTACATCTAAATTACTAGCAATTTGTTGTAATTCCCTCAATTGCTCTTTTAATTTCTGCTGATTATCTTTTAGACTACTAATAACCGAATCCTTTTCTCTTTCTTTCGTCTCTGTCATCCAATCATTAAATGCTGCCCAGCACAACTCTGGTATTCTTCTCCCTTTTCTCTTTAATTTTCCTTGGAGATTAAGCAAAATATTTTTATTAAAACTACCATTTTCTGGAAAGGCGCGTTTACCATCGCCCTCAGTGAGGGCGACCCACTGACCTATAAACATACAGCTGTCCCGGGAGGCACGAAAATACATATAACCAGCTGGTGTACCTCTTTCTGGCTCTTTTATGGTCCCTTCACTCACTCCCATTTTCACACGATAAGCTATTCTGTATTTTACAGATGTAGCTATGACTTTTTGTAAATGTTGTTTTCCCCACTCTCGTATCTCCTTTTACTCTTATGTCACCAATGTTTTGTTTTAACCCACTCTCATACTGCACAATCAATAGCAGGGGAGAGAAGAAAAAAAATGCATGCCACTTACCTCAAAACAACTGAATGAGAGGAATTATTACATTTCTATAAGATTATCAATACCAAATTTTTAAAGCAGGCAAGTACAGGAAATGAAAGAAACACTGCCAGAATAGAAAATTCTGTCATGGGCCCTTTACTAACAGTACCTCGTTCAATCCTCAACTACCGCAGCCGTTATCAAATCAGATACGAGTCATGGCACCAATTGTTGTATTTAATATTTTACCTTAAATGAAGACAAGAAACGTCTTCCTGTCTTTCAGTGGTATTTATTACACACGTGTGGGAGCCTCATGGAAAGTACCAGGGAGACTCCCTGAACAAAGGAATGCATAAGTTTATATGCTGGTGATATTGCTGACAGTACGAAAATATAAACTAGACCAATTAAAAAATGAAAATAGTACAAAAGACAATTAACCAATCAGTGGTTTACCCGTAGGCTTAAAGTAGTTCACATTACTACATCTCTAGGCAGAGAGAGAAAATCGGATATACTTCCATATAAGGCACATGTCCTGCTTTCAAACAGGCTCTTGTTTTTCAGTACTTTTCCACTATTCACAGTTTGTAGTACAAAGGTCATTTCAATGCATACATATTTTCACACACTCAATCTCCTTGAACACATGCTTTAACCATTCATATTCTACAAAGGTTTCCCTCCAACACAGAAAGGTGTGGAGGGCTCAGAAGCTTACAAAGAGTCCTGGAATACAGCAAATCTGTACCTGGACTAGACTAGTTACAGGAAAGGCAGGGAACAAGTACAAACATAGGCTTTTAAGCCAGCAAGTTGAAAGAGATGGAAAACTGCCCAAACGGCCAAATAAACTACAATTTCTGGGCCAAAACTCACTCTTCCCATGGAGGATAGGCTATCCAGTGCTTACCACTCCCACTGATAAGCTAGAAGGCATTCCTCTAACACAGAAAGGCTTGGGGGCTCAGAAGCTTACTAACAATCCTGGATACAGCAACTCTGTAACCAGACTAGGCTAGTTATAGGAAAGGTGGGAAACAGGCACAAGTGTGGCTTTCAAACCAGAAAGTTGAAAGAGATGGAAAAAAACTGCTCAAACAGCCAATAGCTATGATTTCTGGGCCAGGGACCACTCTTCTTGTGGTAGATAGGTTACCTGATGCTTACCACTCCCACTGATAAGCTAGAAGGCTTCCCTCCAACACAGAAAGGCTTGGGGGGCTCAGAAGCTTACAAAGAGTCCTGGATACAGCAAATCTGTACCTGGAATAGACTAGTAACAGGAAAGGCAGGAAACAAGCGCAAACACAGGCTTTTAAATCAGAAGGCTGAAAGAGATGGAAAAGCTTCCCATACAGCCAATAAACTATAATTTCTGGGCCAGAAACCACTCCTGCTGTGGTAGATAGGTTACCTAGTGCTTACCACTCCCACTGATAAGCTAGAAGGCTTCTCTCCAACACAGAAGGGCTTGGGGGGGCTCAGAAGCTTACCAACAGTCCTGGATACAGAAAATCTGTACCTGGATTACACTAGTTATAGGAAAGGTGGGGAACAAATGCAAAACGGGCTTTTAACCAGAAAGTAGAAAGAGATGGAAAAACTGCCCAAATGGCCAATGAACTACAATTTCAGGGTCAAAACCCACTCTTCCCATGGTAGATAGACTACCTAGTGCTTACCACTCCCACTGATAAGCTGGAAGGCTTCCCTCCAACACAGAAAGGCTTTGGGGGCTCAGAAACTTACCAACAGTCCTGGATACAGCAAGTCTGTATCTGGACTTGTCTAGTTACAGGAAAGGCAGGAAACAAGCTTAGATTTTTTTTTGTTACAGAAAAGCAGCTAACACAGCAGTAAATACAATTCAAATTGTAGTGCAGGCCAGCACACCCGAGTGTGTAGCAACACTACGGCAAATACAGTTCAAATAAATGCAATTAAATTAACAAATGACTAAAAAACAAGTGCAGAAGACAGTAAATTAGAAGGCTATTAACAAGCAGTAATAAGTGCAGAGTAAGAGCGACTGAACAGATAACAGCATGCAGAAGAGCCAGTAAGAGCAGATGAATTATATATATATATATATATATATATATATATATATATATATATATATATTTTTTTTTTTTTTTTTTTTTTTGAGGGAAGGAACAGAGCAGGATTAAGAGGCTACAGGAGTTGTCCTTCCCAAATGTTCTCTTTGTACACAATATGAGTGCCTGAACTCAGAATATGATCTCACTGTACTCAGTTGAGTGAGCAAATGAGATTGGTCCAGAAGGAGTATCCAAATACAAATCTACAAGATGGGTGGGTAATTTCAAAGCCGCCAACATTAATACCAAAACAAGAACAGGGAGGGTGGGTAGGGAACTAACTGTAGAGAGACAGCCACAACTTCAGTTGAGTTAATATTCAGTGAAAAACACAAATAAATTAAATACAGTACTATATGCAAAAGAGCAGATAAAAGTGTACTTAAATTCACTTATACATCCAGCTGATTTCAGGTAGATGTTAGCCAGCCAAAGCTCTGATATTAAGCAGAGATAACTCAAAATGTACCACTTATATAAGGCAAGACAGAATGTCAGTGATGAGCTGAAACTACCCCTCACTGCTATTAATGGCTACACAGAAATTCTAAAAAGTACTCTGTAGAGAGACAGCCACAACTTCAGTTGAGTTAATATTCAGTGAAAAACACAAATAAATAAATTAAATACAGTACTATATGCAAAAGAGCAGATAAAAGTGTACTTAAATTCCCTTATAAGTCCAGCTGATTTCAGGTAGATGTTAGCCGGCCAAAACTCTGATATTAAGCAGAGATAACTCAAAATGTACCACTTATATAAGGCAAGACAGAATGTCAGTGATGATCTGAAACTACCCCCACTGCTATCAATGGCTACACAGAAATTCTAAAAATTACTCTGTAGAGAGACAGCCACAACTTCAATTGAGTTAATATTCAGTGAAAAACACAAATAAATCAATTAAATACAGTACTATATGCAAAAGAGCAGATAAAAGTGTACTTAAATTCACTTATACATCCAGCTGATTTCAGGTAGATGTTAGCCGGTCAAAGAATTACATTTTAGGCAGGTGGAATGCATCATAGTTAGCCAAGCACTCATTCTGCACCTACAGCAGAGCTGTATAATGTATGCATACACCCTACATTCTGATTTTCTCCCAGTACTGTGGATCATTGGAGCACAGACTTGGGAATTTTAACTGAGATAATGCTAGGGGCTGCTGCAGGTCTGCTACATCTGTATGTGCTAGATGCTGAAGTCAATGCTGCTGGTGCTGCTGACAATAGGCCTAGACAGAGAAGGAGAAAAGTGTTCAGGCCCAGGATAATGTTCCAGGAGCTACATGAACTGGGGGTTGTAGAGCACTCCAAGCTACAGCGTGGACACGAACATACTACAAGAACTCACCGAGCTCTGCTGCCCTCAACTCAGACCCAGAGCCAACAGAGGGGAACCCATCCCAGTGGAAACAAAGGTATGTGTAGCCCTTAAGATACTAACTACAGGTACTTTCCAACACCAGCTGGGAACATGGGGTCTCACAGGCATCTGCATCCAGGATACTCCACCAGTTCCTGGATGACATGCTATCACGTGCCAGTGAGCAATTATCTTTTCCTCTCACCACTGAGGTGAGTGCCAGTAATATGCAAAACATATACCATATAGCACAGTACCCTGAAGTACTGGTTGCCATAGATTACACTCATGTACACATCAAGCTACCACCCAGTCAAGATGGTAGAATCTAGGTCAACTGCAAGGGCTACCACTCCTTCAACTGCCAGGTCAGCCATCCTGAATGTGTGTGCTGGCAGCCCTGGCAGTTATCATGACTCCCATATCTGGCATGCATCACATCTGTACCAGATGTTTGTTAGGGGGGACATCCTACACAGCCATTTACTGGGGGATGCTGGCTATGCCCTGGAACCATGGATGATGACACCCATGAAAAATGCACACCCATGGAAGACTGCCATAATGAGGCATACGCACAAACTAGGAACATCATAGAGCGAGTGTTTGGTTTCTGAAGTCACGGTTTTGGTGCCTCAATATATCTGGTGGAGCCCTGCAGTACTCTCCAGCCACATGTGCATATATGCTTACAGCATGTGCTATGCTACACAATCTTATACTGTGGAAATAGCTGCAGCAGGATCACCAAAGGAAGGGATACACAGCCCCCCACCAGTGCCTAGATCACCACAGCCACAGTAACAGGAGGACTCAGAGGAGGAGCCCCTTGCTGATGTCCCTGTAGGCAGACGTAGGCATGCTCAGTATGCCCTGGCTTTGGCTAAGAGACAACACATAGAACATTCACTGACAACCTAGGGACTTAGGGACTGACACCTTACTCCTACTCACATACATATATTAAACTTGATGCCAGGCAACCCACACAACCTGTAACTATCCATGCTTTGGCTGTGTACTGCTTGCATCAGACAGAGTCAGCCCTAAACTATAGTTTTTTCAACTGCTGCATTTGCAAGGTAAGTCTCTAACCTACACAATACTTGTAAGGATTTGTATGATATGGTATGGTATGTATGGATCTGCTACATTTATAGTGGGCTATTTGGACAGAAGTAACATCCACATGGGACTACAGATACCTAGTCCACTATCACATGTCCTTTAATAGTCACTAGGCCTCATGCATGGAATATTCACTACATCAGTCAAGGTAGATGTTAAACAGAGGGGTTACATGATATTTGTACTACTGTGTATCCCAGAAGAACATGCAGTGTTGTTCCCCACCCCCAACAGAGCAGTGCTCCCATATAACTGCTGTAACAGTAATTCATCAATGGTATATCAGCAGTACAGGCACTCTCAGGGCAGTAACATAGAAATTGATCATACATTGTATGTTTCACTTAATGCAGGAACAACAACGTACATATTGATGCTGTTGATTGCGTGATGAATGACTACTGTCTACCTGGTAGCTTGTGTGGCTCAGTAGACTAGGTAAGTTAGCATGGGTGATGGTGTTGATGGCTCTAATGTGGAAGTATCCACATCTTTTTAACCTCTGTCACATATTAATTACAACAGACAGCTGAAGAATGCTGTGGACAATTTGAGTGAAGTGCAGTATTGCAGATACAGGGACAGATGTCATTGTCTGTAACACACAAAATCCTGGACTGGAGTACAGGTAGGTGTGACCTGGAGTCAGTTTATAAGTACTGACAATCCTACTGGGCATGCTCATACACTTAGTTACACCAAGCACAATTATGTTGCCCCTTGCTCAAAATGACCTGTTATGTATATGTATGTTCGTCATTGTCGACAACCAAGGACATCATGTCAAGGAGGTTGACTGAGTATGGTGTGTCCGGCTGTGGCTAATCAGTCGATGTAGGCTCAGAAAGCTCTGCCACACGTCGGGCACAAGTGATGATTTGGGTTGGTTGGCAAACAGTTGGCTGTGGATTTATGCAGCTCACATTTCCTCTGTGCCTCTGTGGTCCTGCTCTGCTCATAGGAGGTAGCACCTTTGCTGATGCAGCTTCACCAGGTGGGGCGGTCTTGCACTAGGGTTTCCCAGGAGTCAGGGTCAATGCCAAAGCTCTTCAGAGAGACTTTCAGCATGTTCTTGAAGCACTTTTTCTGCCCACCTTGTGTGCATTGGCCTCCTGGAAGTCCACCATAAAACAGTCTCTTGGGGAGGCATGTGTCTGGCATACATACAAGGTGGCCTGCCCACCTGACTTGGGCTCTCCTCAGCAGGGTGTAGACACTTGGCAGTCCAGCTTGAGAGGGGACAACAGTGTCTGGAACTTTGTCCTGCCAGGTAATTTTCAACAGCCTTCTTAAGCAGTTCATATGGAAGCAATTCAGCTTTTTGGCATGATGCTCATACACAATCCATGTCTCACAGGCATACAGTAATGTGGGCAGTATAACTGCCTTGTAAACCTTCAGCTTTGTGGACAGTTTGATGCCTCTCCTCTCCCACACTGACTCCTGCATCCATCCAAATGTGGAGTTGGCCTTGGCAATGCATGTGTCTACCTTATCGTCAATGTTCACAAATCTGGAGAGTGTGCTGCCAAGGTATGTAAACTTGTCAACAGCCTTTAAAATATCACCTTCAGTGGTGATAATTGGTTCTGCATACATCTTCTACGGTGCGAGCTGATGCAAAACCTCAGTCTTCTTGGTATAAATTGTGAGGCCGAAGTTTCTGCAGACAGTGGACAAGCAGTTCATACTCTCTGCATCTGGACCTCTGTGGCAGCATTGAGTGCACAGTCATCTGCAAATTTGAAATCGAGCACAAAGTCCTCTTCAACCTTGTCTTGGCCTGTAGCCTCCACAGGTTGAAGAGCCTGCCATCAGTCCTGTATCTGATCTTGATGCTGGTTTCTTTGTCATTGCAGAAGGTATCTGCCAGCATGCCCGAGAATAGTATGGGTGCCAATACACAGCCTTGCTTGACTTATTGGTAACTGGGAAAGCATCAGAGGAGTCTCCATCAACTCGAGCAAGCATGCCATCATGCAACTGGCGCACCATACTGAAGAATTGCCTGGGCAGCCAAACTTCTCCATGATCTGCCATAGTCCCTCACAACTGACAGTGTCAAAGGCTTTGGTCAGGTCCACAAACATTGTGTAAAGGTCTCTGTTGTGTTCCTGACACTTCTCCTGAACTTGATATGCTGCAAATATCATGTCCAGTCTCCCTCGGCTCTCTCCAAAGCTGCACTGACTCTCTGGCAGGTGTCCATCTTCCATGTGTGGAATGAGGCAGTTGAGGAGGACTCTAGCAAGGATTTTGCTGGCAATGACCAGGAGAGAGATTCCTCTGTAGTTGTCACAAGACTGCCTGCTTCCCTTTCTCTTATAGAGATGGACGATGGAGGCATCCTTTAGCTCCTGAGGGATAACTTCCTGTTGCCATATGGTCTGGAAGTGCTCGGTGAGCTTCTGCAACAAGACTAGTCCCCCTGTCTTGTAGATTTCAGCTGGAATGGAGTCAGACCCTGGTGCTTTACTATTGAAGAGTAACTTAATTGCTTCCTTAACCTCTGATTCCTTTGGAGGTTCTGCCAGGGAGGTGGTAATGGTGACTTGCAGCATGCAGTCAATGGCTTCGGTATTGATAGAGGAAGACCTATTCAGGACATTGCTGAAGTGCTCAGCCCATCTTTCCAAGATGGCTTTCTTGTCAGTGAGCAGGGTAGACCCATCAACACTGAGCAGTGGTGATGTTCCAGAGGACTGTGGCACGTAGATGGTCTTCAGTGTATCATAGAAACTCTTGGAGTTGTTGCTATCAGCATACTTCTGGATCTCATCTGCCTTTCTGCTGAGCCAGGAATCTTGCATCTCTCTGAGCTTTGCTTACACCTTGCTTTTGATGGAGTTGTAGGCTGCTTTCTTGGATACAGATGTAGCGTCTTGCTAGAGAGATCTGAAGGCTTCATGCTTCTTATCCAGCAGCTTCTGAATGTCTTCATCATTATCATCAAGCCAGTCCTGGTGTTTGCATGTGTTCAGGTCCAAATGAGCAAGAGCAGTGTTGTAGACCACATCCCTAAAGGCTGCCCAGTCCTCTTCTGCACCATTGGTGCCAAAGCTGCAGTTGTGGTAGTAAATATTTTTTTTAAAAATTGCCCTTTTTAGATCACTTAGTGCCCTTGTCACTCTCTGCCCCCCCAGTCTTCAACAGCTTCCATCGCCACTGAATCCACAAGTAGTTTGCCTGCAGTTGTGCCTAAAACAGACATCAGCCATGGTGTGTGCAATAAGTATTGTGATCTATAGTGTGTAAAAGTAGTTAAGTAGGGGTTCTAATCTCACTGCAGGCCACTTGATGTGTGTGGGCACATGTATCCCCCTGCAAAACAGCTAAGAATCCCTCATTGACTATAAAACTGCAATAGTTCTGCACTTTTTGGCCCTGTACGTTGCTGCCATTTTCCAAACTGTCCTCTTCTACAAGGCCTGCTGATGTCATCAACCTTAAGACTACTAGCTGCCATTAATGTTTCAGACTTAAGCTGTGGCATGTGTGATAAGTACCGTGATCTATAGTTTGTAAGACTATATAGGTAGGGGTTCTAATCTCACTCCAGGCCACTCAGAGTGTGTGTGTGTGTGTGTGTGTGTGTGTGTGTGTGTGTGTGTGTGTGTGTGTGTGTGTGTGTGTGTGTGTGTGCGCGTGTGTGTGTATCTCTGGCAACATAAATATAATCACCTCAGTAACCTAGAAAGAGGTAGGGTTTTGCAGTATTTTGGTTGCAGCAGGTGAAGTGGGCCTCCAAATGCCTGACTAGAACTAGGCCTGCTGATGTCATCAAGCATGAGATGTCCTAAAGAGACAGTAATATCAGACTTGTGGCGTAGCACATGCACCACCTACTGTGATCTGTAATGTATATCATTAGATAGGTAAGTGTTCTAATCTACATGCAGCCAACCTGCATTGTGTATGTGCTGTGTTGTGTCCTGTAAACAGTAAGTGGAAATGGTGCTATCCTCAATAGAGCCAGGTTTGTGTGGGTGGCTATTACAGGATTTTACATCAGCTTATGGAATTATAGGATCTTTGAACTAGTGTAGCATAATGGCCCTTCAGCCCTCACAATCCTAGCCACGTTTATACCCTTATTTACATGATCAGCACATATTGCCCCTGTCCATGAGGGACACAGGCAGAAGCCCTATGATGAAATGATGGTCACCCAGCCAATCATACAGTTGGCACCTAACAAGGTCCACTGAGGTGCTTTGTTTGCCATTAGGCAGGATTCTGTTTCAAAGGTGTGTTAAAGTCTGCTAGACAGATCTCTCCCACCAACATGTATTACTAATGTCACATACCAGGTTAATGTCCTTAGAGTGAGTAATCCATGTACCATGCCACCTACAGATATGCAGCATTTCCAATCAAGCAGGGTCACACATTGCCCCACATGCAAGGCAGAGATCACCTCTGAGTAGTCTATATGCCACAGGCTACAATGACCACTGATTTCAGATGAAGCCCATTAAACACATACTGAAGATGTAAAGTTCCCTTGTGAGGGACCATTGTGTTGTGTGGAATTGCCAGTAGTTCTTGGAAAGGTACAGTACCAAATGGCCATTGCACTTAAATATTGGCATGCTGAGGGAAGAGTACATGGAGGTTATGAGTATGTCAATTTCGGGTGACTGTGTCTCACTTACGACATGATGATTCCCATCTTACCACTGGGGAGACATGGTGATCTCAGATACATATGGTGTAAACCTATGTGGCTAGGCCTGTGTGCCCAGGTCTATCACCCCTGAGTATATACATCACATGTTGCAACTGATGTGCTACTTACTGGAAATATAAATGTGTTACCTATGGAAATAATACTATGTATATATTTCATAGGTTCATAGGTTCATAGGCTAGTACTAGGCTAACTGCCCTTGCGAGCCATTTTAAGCCTAGCCAGTTATCCCCTGTGAGATTCAAACCCTGTACCTTGTGTTTGTAAGGCAAACACTTTAACCATTAGGCCACCCTCCCAACCCCAACCATTAGGCTACCCTCCCAACCCCAATGCATGGCATTTATGGCCAGTAGTATGTCAACAGGCATTTGTTCATCAATACCCTCTCATAGGATATTGACATAACTCACAGAGTCTATGACCACTCACAGTTTGCAGGTATCAGCCAACACTGTCAGCCACAGGCAGTCAGTATTCACTTCTATTGTGGTGCAATGGATCCCAAGCAGTACAGGAGGCAGGACTGAGCCCTCTTAAACACTGCTGCTTACAGATCAGCTACTGGAGGTGAATTTCCCTATTTTGAGTATGTGTGCCATCAATGAGCCACTTAGTGACCCCTATAATGATATTACCATGGATTCCTAAGTGAGTGCCTTTTTCAATGATGCCTGAGTGGGGGATAGAATCACAAGGCTTGGATATGTCCAGGGGGTTGTATGCCCTGATATCCCCTCACCCAGGTCCTTGGCCCCTGCATCAGACATGTCCACCACATTTAACAGCCATGATCTCCCTGTCAGACTTCCAAACTGTGTACAGACAACTGTTTGAGATCACATATATGTTTGCTGATCAGCTTCATGATGATTTGCCCCATGGATGTACAGATATGGCTACTCAGGCAAGTAGGTATAAAGTTCCAATAGTCGGTGGATGCACCACCTCTGTGCAAGGGGATAACAGTTGACATTTTCCAGTCAGCTGGGATGCAGCCAGTGGTTACAGTATGATTGCAAGGAGTTCCCAGTGGTGTTAATACTCCTTGGTGGATCCCATGTAGGAAGCATACTCCTTGGTGGATCCCATGTAGGAAGCAGACTGGGATCTTAGCATGTCCAATAGATGCTGTGCATCCCCCATAGACAAGACAGTTATGAACTGCTCTGTAGATATGGAAGGTATGGCTAGATTGTAGGAATGTCATGTGGCACATGTGGTAGGGACAGGGGAGTGAAGTTGATGCAGAACCTGTGGGGCAACAGGTTAGCTATGAGTACAGACCCATTATATCTAGTATCATTAAGTATGAGTTCACCAATAATCTGGGCCTGTCCTCTGAGGTTACACATGTAGCTACCCTGTGCGTTGTGGTTCTACTTTGTGGGGGAAGCTGATTTTGTCACATGCTGTTTGTACACATCACACAAATACTATGTGCTTGTTTTAGCTGAGGAGGTTGTAACTCCATTTTAGGGGGGCACTCTCACCCCAAAAGTACACAGCAATGTTTACTCTTATTGTGCAGCCTACTAATGGCAGGTGTCCACCAGGCAGGTTTGATGTGCCATGAGGAGCTTGTATTCCTCCTGTCAGGTACAGCCGAGTCTATGCAGTTATTCTGCTGCTTACATAATGCATGGGTGTAGAGCTCTGCATACTTGCCTGTCCCATCTGAGGGGGGGGTGCAGTCATGCTATGTTAACCATCCCATAGGAGGGAATAAATTGCTTTGTTGAAGTATATTTTTGTATTTTCTGCAAGTGGGGGTTAGGTCTGATAGTTTTAATGAGACTGGTCTTTATTCAGATCTCACCAGGGAGGACTTTACAGTGGTGGGCTGCAGTGATCATCCATATTGGGAAATACATGAAGCACTACTTCAACTCCCCTTGTAGGGATGTCACGCCACTGGTCCAGGGCATAGTAGTTAAGGATGTGGACTAACTTTTGGGGAAGTGAGCTTCAGCATGACTAACCAACACAGTTGGTGGTTACTTAATGTCACCCCAAACCATGGTATACTGATATAGCTTGATAGATACACGTACATTCAAATAAGCACAACGGGTGTCTGGATTCATGGAGCTGCTCCTGTAGCTGGTAATGGCTTGATTAGGTGCTCTTCCAGCAGTGAATAGCACTTGCAGTGTCTCTGGGAAAGCATAGTGATTCACTAAATCTGGATGTGTATTTGTCCTTAATGAATATGTATCCACCATCTGCATTACCTTGTACACTGTCAGTTTAAGGTGTGACCATGTGGAAGGACATGTAGTCTGGTATGGCTGTGGTGTTGTCCACAGCCATGAACCAGGTGTCTTTGACTGCACAAATGCTTGCATACTCCAGGGTGGGGACGCCTTCCACAGAGTGGGGTTTAGTGTTGCCATTCCCAGCATGTAACAGCATAATCGTAATGTATGAAGATAGTATTCTTACTGGAAAGTTTTCCCTCCAGATAGTGCCTATAAGATGCACTGTGGGGGTGTCATCAGCCTTGGCCAGTAACTCAATATTCCAGGAGTGAGAGATGAAGACCATTTCTGGCAAAGCACTGATGTCTGTTGATCACGTCATCCCAGGCAAACATGTAGTGGATCCCTTTACAATGACACCACAAACTAAGGCAATTATTGATGTCCCTCATGTTCTGTGTATATTGAGCCATCATCCTAGGTGAGGGTCAAATGCAGCTGAAAGCTATGGGCATACCCACAAAAGACACAGAGTGTGTAAGCTCAGTCATGCATCTGAATACAGTTCAGTGACATATGCCCCTAGTCATACACACCTACAGGAAATATGATGTCATCATTATGTCACCTGATATTCCTTGAGTTGTGGCAATGTGTGGTATGGTATATCGTGTCAACCCACAGACAGCTAACTGTAACAATTCCATATGTAGTCTGGTGACACAGGCATCAATGTGTCTCAAGATGTACTCACCTATGAATAATAGGTTTGCTTTTGTGTTGTGCCTCGGGTGTGTGACTGGTGAGACAGTACTGCATGCACTTTTATGTGTACTGTGGTCTCCAGATGTAGGATTTTCTGAGGTGTCTATTGTTTGGGAATGTGTCTGGTAAGGAGCTGCACACATGCAGGTGTGTCTGATGTGGGTGTGGGTGGTGCATGAGGTGAGCTGTACATGTTTGCAAAATGCTCATTGCCATATGTACATGAGACACCATGGAATCAAGGTTTGAAGTACAGTCACATCTGTCACACATTGTGTTTGTGTGGCATGGGAGTAGAGGGGTGGTGCAATTTCCACATGTCATCAGCAGTCATCGATAGTGTATTCCACAGTGGTACAGTGGTAGCATTGTTACCTCACAGCAAGATGTTCTCCCATTCGATTCTCAGCTTGGCTTGGGAGTGCCTTCTGTGTGGAGTCTGCATGTCCCCCCCCCGTGGCTGGGTAGCGTTCGAAAGACATGCGTGCGTAAATGGGCATGCCTTCATCGAAGGTTGAGCATCGAGCTGGCACCTCAGCATTTCATAAAAAAATCTACTGCCAGTCATTAGCGGACCGGAGTTCCGCTGTGGTGACCCCTTACCAGGAAAAAGCAGAAAGACAAACAACATCAGCAGTCATTGATAGTGCCATTAGCAATATAGTCATGCTTGTGTGTACATCACAGCACTCTATTGTTAGGCAGTGTCATGACAGATGATGAAATGCAACATGTCACCTTTATGTAGGTCCCCTACAGTAACACAGCACCTGACAGTGTGCCATACAATGCTTTGCTAGCTAGGTGCACCTTAGATTGACCATAATCCGGTCATTACGCATGGTTCCAATACCATACATACAAATGTGACACTGTGCAAGTCCTGCAAAGTTACGGTCATGCTGCCACACCACTGGAGTTGACAGCCTGAAACACAGTGTTTTTAAGCATGCTTTGCAGTGAAGATATGGATGCCCATGCATGCACAGAGGACTTGTTCAACTTTTCTGACATTATGTTGGGCTTGCAAGCGATCAATGCCTGTTAAGAAACCACACAGCAAACCTGTTGTTGTGTGACATGATGTGGGAACACAGACATGTGTTCTGGGTACATAACTGTACAATATGACATACCTGGGACATCTGGCAGGTGGACACACTTTGGCCAAAGGTGGCAAGTCCTCTGCAGTAGGCCTCACAGCCATGTCATGCAGATATCCACCATTAATCTGTTGAAGGGCAGGATGCATGAAGTGTTGCAAAATTGTCACCTAAGATGGATCATCACTGCTGTGCTGCTTGTTTCAGCAAGCCTGGACATCTATGTCACTGGAAATTGCACATCATAATGTGATGCTGCAGCTTTGCTCCTAATCACCATCTGATCAATTCCCTAGTGATGTACCACCATCCCTAGTACAGAAAGCATACTACATGCAAAAGCCAACAGATTGCTCAGGTCACTAATCAAGGCATCTACCTGGAGGAGGTTATGTGAAGCCTACAGAGCCTTTCATGATGTGGGACAACCATGTGGATGAACAAAAGTCATGAGCTTTGTAGTAACATTTTGTGTGTGATGACAGAAAAAATATCAGAGCATGGTATCCCATGACGGAGTAGTTGTGGTGAGACCTGCAGTAGTAGTAGCCAGGCACCAGGAATTCAGGGGACTCCCCTGCTTTCCGCATTCTTCACAAGGTAATTGTGTCCTTGCAGCACATACCACTTGAGTAGTGTCCAACTGCGGAATACCTCTGTAAAATCTCCCACCTTACCTTCACAGGGCAAACATATTACACTTCCCTCCATTATTTGTCTGCGCTCTGTACAGACACCTTGGATGACTATTTTCTTGGAACATAATGGAAGTAACTGCAATATTTAGTTGCACAGAGGACAACCAGTATGCAGTGCCAAGCAGTGTCCCCAGATCTCTCAGTCATCTGATATGCAAAACTACAAAAGGAGTTAGCATGTTTACAATTGGTAGCAATGTTGTAAACCTACTGACAATGGACCAAACACAGTTTTTTTTTTGCTCTGTGGCAGATCATGCCTACCTACCCTAACTGGTGGACCTCAATGAGTTTTACAGTATGCAATGGATGATGGAAATACAACTCACTCTATCTACCATGGCCTGACAAGGTGTTTTTACAATATTATGCCAGCAGGCCTTGCTGGAAACTGTGGAGGTTATTTACAGTGTGGTATAACCAAGTGTCTGATAGTCATAATATGGGAAGATAGCATTGGGTAGATTTATGCTACAATGACGCTAGTCACCAGTGGACTTCCCTCAGACATCATTGGACTTCCCTCAACCATCATTAATAGAGTACCCCTTACAGCCATTCCCTTCTCTGCAGTCATGGCCACTGTCAGTGGCCTCTGACTTGACTACATTAGCAGGTGATTGCATATTAGGAGCTGTCACTGAATCCCACATAGAACCAACAGGTATCCAAGATGGGATGGCCTGAAACACACATTCAGTTGTTGTCAGAACCATTGAAAAATAGTAAATGTCAAGGACTGCACAATATTATCCATTTGAAAGTCATCCACCTCTGGAAAATATAATAGTGTCTGTACATCGCACACAGTTGAGCCAATACCCATGGACTTATGGACACAGAGAGTAATGTACCCTTTGACTTTCCCTGGTCAGTAAGATGTGGGGATCCATTATATTTTGTGCAACCTATACAGAAAGATTATGGTATGTAAATCCCAGACTGTCACTGTCATACTGTATTTGGCACTCATCACACCTATCATTGAGTGCAATGGCACCTTTGCTATGTCACTACACAGACATATCTTACAACTGTAGCAGCCACACAAGTTCCATGGTAAACCAATACACATTGCAGATAACATGTCCGATGCAGTCTGTGTCAAGACTGAACATGTGTAGTCTGTCTCCTACATGCTTTGGAGGGGATGTGTATGGCTGCCATACAGGGAGGTGTCAGATCCCACTGTGTACCTCCTGCTTATCAAAGACAAAACTAACACATGTATTACTAGTTCTACACACCTACATCATCATTGTGGTATAAATAGTACATGCTGGACAGACAGATATGTAACATAGACACTAAACCCTATATATAACAGGCTCCCCATACATGTGAAGTACATGGTTTATGAAAACATATTTCTATAGAACATATTTTTTATCTATACACAATATATAACATATATTATACTATATAAAAATGCCCCCCAATTCATGTATTAGTTTAAAGTGCATAACCTATGTACTTGGTACATATGTCATCATTATTTCACAATATATAATGTTATTCCAATCATTATTTAACATTGCTGACCATACTTTAAAATTATTGACCATTATTAAAACCTAACAGGACATGATGTAAAGAGATTCTGATGAAGTTTCCTGTTTGGAAATGAAAGCGCTAAATCTTGTGCAATAAAGTGATGTTTTTTATGCGAGTGTTTTTTTTTTTTGAAGGAATACTATAGTTTGTGTTCAAGCTGCCTTTCTTGGGACCGGTGAGCCTAGCTGACTTTTTTGGTTATTGGTGACCGTCATTGGCTTATCCTAAAGAATTTACCAAAAATCTATTATTCACATAATCTTTAAAAAGCCATACATCTAAATAAGCTGTACTAGATGTATCAACATTATGGGTGAATTTCAAAAATTCAGTCGTAGTGTTGATATATAACAAGAATTCATCAATTTTAGCTCTTGGTCCATCCCATAAAATAAATAAATAATCCAAGAAACTGGTATAAACTTTAAAACAGGGGGAATATACAGAATCAAAAACAAACTTCTTTTTCCATTGAAGAACCACTATATTAGCATACAAACCTCCACATTCTGATCCCATCATCACACCCTCTTTTTTGTAAGTATACATCATTATCAAATAAAATAAAATTGTTCTTTAATACCAAGTCCATCAACTGGCTAAGTACAACATCTTTGTGTTCAATGCCTTTCTCATATAAGTAATCACTAAACCATTCAACATCAATATTGTGGGGAATAACTGAATACAGGTCTTTGATGTCAATGGTAATGAACAAATATGTATTCTTATAAGGGATTTTGTCAATTGTTTTCAAAAAATCCCAAGAATCTTTACATATGTGTGTTTCATAAAAAATAAAATCCTTCAGCTTAATATCCAAAAACTTGGCAATATGGTATAACATGACTGAAACTTTGGGATATAAAACAGACAAATAATTCAATTGGTCTATAGTAATCGAACCTTCAATAAACAGATCCTGAAGTTCATTCCTTATTCTCCTATAAGCCCCACTTAATTCATTAGTGGATGATTTAACATATGACTGACCCCTAATATTTCCTTCATCTTATTAGAATAATCAAAAATATTCATTAGACCAACATCCCCACCCTTGTCAGGTTTCATGATTCTAATCTCAGGAAGTTTATGCTTAATTTCATTCAAAATATTATTTTCAGAAATGTTCAAATTATGCTTAGCTAAACTTCGTTGTGTAGAAACAATATTATGGATGTCAAGTTCACAAACTTTTTCAAAAACCAATATGTCTGGGTGAAGGGGGGGTGAAAGTATTGGAAAGAGTCAAAGGACTGGTAAAATTATCTGAAGTTTGACTTTGGAACAAACATTAAAATTCATTTTCCTTGTGTATTGTTTCAAATCTATAATGACTGTAACAAAATAAATAGGTTTTGGGGGTACAAAAGTAAAACCTTTAGAGAGCAAGTTGCAGTGTTTCACATCAATTTGATAAGTAGAAAAGTTGAAAACTTTAAAATCACCTGTTGAATTGGTGAAAATAACATAAGGTGGCAACATAAAACTTAGAATCACCATTCTCACTAATATTAGTTACAGATGAAATACCTCACAAATCACAAACAGAGTCCATATTACAGCTTTCAATACTTAATGATGTATTAGAATAAACATTAGGAACTGTAGTTGTTAACGTCATTTGTTGGTATAATTTTTCACCACCCTGGGGTTGCCCCATGTTGCAAACATACCACCCCTCCCTCTGTTCATGGGTTTCCCTCTCTGGTTCCATTGATTGAAAGGGGGTTTCCAGTACTTTCATCCTGTCGGGGTTGATGCCATTGTTGTTGGTTGGGTAAATGAACTTTGTTCTTTAGTCCCTCAGACTGTCTCAGCTCCGGGTATTCTTGTGGATCTAAAAAACAGTCTCCAGCTCCATTAGTTTGATGCCTTGGTATGGCACCCATTTGGTTACACCCTTCTTTCAGGGTGATGTGACTAGTAAGTTTAATTCCTCAAGTCTGTGGGGGTGGATCAGGGTAGGCTGTACCATTCTCATATTCCCTTTTATCCCTCAACAGTTTCTTGATTTTCCTATTTTTAATGGTGTTAACAAGCTTATCAATACTCTTGAAAATCCAAATATGCTCGTATTTAATGTTCTCATATTCAGTGTCCTCACAAATATTGCTATCAATCTGTGTTACTGATGCACTAAGTTCATTAATGGTATTCTCATTATATTTAATGATAAGTTGCATGCATTCTTTCCCATGTTTGTCAAAGTAGGACTTGGTGCAAGGAAGAACCCACAACCAACCCACCCGGAAAACACCACATGTGCAAACCCTTGGGAACAATATTTTCCTTTATACATTCAGCAAAATATAAATTGTCCATTTGTAATCTTTTAATTTGTGATAATTTATAATCAAGTTCATTCAGTAAGTCAATGCAACCAGCAGTAACACTAATGGATTGTGCACCTGCTTCATGATGCCAACTTTAAAATCCATTCCTTCAGGTTGGTAAAACACCTGCCAAATGATTATGGTGTTCCTGATGATCCAAAGTAGTCGTAGGTCTCAACACATCATTGTGAAGGCTGTGGGTATTCCGTAAATATTGAGACACATCCATGGCATCTCGCTCATTCCTGGTGGTAGATGGAACAAACTCAGAAGGGCGACGTAGGTCCATAGGGGGCATGTCCATTGGTAGTTCCACATGTTGGGATAAATGCTGTACTAAAGTAGTTCATTTTCCAACCGACCGCTGGAGTATTAAAAAATCCAGTTCTTGCAAAAAAGAGAAGAAGACTCTGTAGGAGGTTTGGCAGCCATGAAATAACAGAAGCCAAAAATGAAATACTGCTATTACTATTTAACTGTTGTTTTGTATTTGAACTGTTTTATCTGATGAAGTTCTTACTATTAAGAATGAAAGAGGTTTCCTAATAAATTTAAATCCTCATGGTGGAATTTGTCTTTTTGCCTATATTCATTCTGCAGGCATTGGTGTCTGGTATACTGCATTTAATCAAGCTTGCTCCTACATTTGAAAGTGGTCCGTTTGTTTCGTAAGCCTTGCTGGTGTACTAGTGTGTTGGTTTTCTTTCTGGCTACAGTTCTAAAAAAGGCTTAATGCTGTAATCCCCATTCCCCTATGTATATTCACACATATGCATCATTTTGTAAACAAAAAGGTTACATACCTGATAGAGTACAATACTCCTCTGTTGATATGTGCAGATATATAAAATGTTTGGCAATGTGTTTACTGTCTGAAGAAAGTCTCATACAGTCTGGTTCCCCTAGCCAGCTGTTTGCCTTTTTAACATGGTTCTCATTACCAGGTGATTGGCTCTTAACCAGTCTGTGGCTCTGAAATGCTAGTTGCAACACAGCTGATTTGCAGTATAATCAGTCAATGACACGCAATCACTGAGCAAGATATAAGGCCTTTGTGTAGATTAGAAGCCATTTCTGATATGTTGTGTTGGACATTCCTGGGGTCAAGAGACTATATCATCACAGAGGGTATGTCTGTAGCAGCTACTTTGCATACAGATATGTGTGTTATAGGCTGCAGCTGATGCTGCAGGCAATAGGCACAGGCAAAGATAGTGAGCACTTTGGAGGACAAGAAGCTGTAAGAGTAACTGTGGGAGCTGAGTCAGCCTTGTTGTAGAGGAGGGCCAGAGTGAGGGTACCCATTCCACTGCAAATTAAGGCATGTGTTTAAGGTACATATATTAGGCAACAATATCACTAAAAGTACTAGGCAACATGTTTGTTGTGTCCTTCAGCAACACAGAGGGTAATTATTCCATTGTATCCACCATTTGGGCAACTGAGATGCCATGTGTTATATGATGGTAGTCATTTGGAACATGTGTGCTTGCAGTCCTTGTTACTAGCAGGACCTCCATATGTGTATGTTAGTTGTCCAGCTGTGCTAATCTGTAATATCATTATGAAATGATTGTCTGCTGCATTCTGATATTAGTGGGCCTCATTTGCATTACCTAAGTTAAAATCCACTGTAAATACACATTAGTGCATGACCTGAAATTTTAGGCACTTATAGTGTTGCTATAGGGATATGTCAAGTGTGTTCCTATCTGCAGGCCTGAGACTTTCATCACTGAAAAGCAGACATTTTATTTGAAATGCATTGTGTGGATAAAGAGTGCATGACTCAGTCATTCATTGTTGGCTTTACAATAATGTAATTTAAATGCTACACTCCACTGGATTTGAACCCAGGACTATGTGTGGAAAAACTTACTGTTTGCAAAGCATTTAACAGACTGAGCTAATGTGTCACTGTTACAGCATGTGTATTTCTGAAGATATAAGTGCACACATACATTCTGTGACATACCTCCATTACATCCATTATTATGTGCCTGGCTTTATAGAGATGTATTTCTCCACCAGAGTCCCAGTTGAACATGTACTTTGCCATTAATGTTTTAGCAGGTGTACTTGTACATGTTGCTGTTAAATGTGCCCATTTATCTGGGATTAGAGACCTAATTTACATACATTAGTGTTTGTCTGGCTTTCTAGTGGTGTAGTCCTGTACCAGACTGGGAATTACACTCCCAGTTTTTCCATTACTTTTTCAGCAAATTTGCATGACTGATACAATGCTTAAACACGCTTAATTATAGTAACTTGCAATTACTATGTTTTGCTTAAACCACCTGTTTTAATTAACAGCTGTGTGACATGGAAGGCTAATGCAGTGGTCTGTAGGTGTGATGGTCTCGGGTTTGAAACAGGGAACAGGTGTTTATTTTGTATGTGTGTACTATCATTTAAGACACATATATCAATCTAACTCCATTTAGCTGAACTTAGCGACACTGCATGACGAGATGTGTCATGCAGCATCACACAAAAAATCTTTAAAGAAAAGAAAAAAGGTGAGATAAGACAGCGTTGAAATGGGGTGCAAGCATCAGAAACAATAGTGAAAGACAGTTAGATATGTGCAGGAAGGGTGTAGGGAAGAACCATAACTATCCATTTCTTGTACAGCAACAACTGTGTACTTTGATAGAATTTGTAGATGAATTTAGACTGTCACTCCCAGAGAGAGGGGTGAGGACAACATAACTGCATTGTCAAGCCAATTGGACCAAATTTTGTGTGTCCAGTGGACATGTGTGTGAAATGGAGAGCTATGTATGGGACAATAACTTTTGGGGGGACAGGTACCTTTTTTTTTTTTTTAAGTGAGAGTGGAATGTTGGGGGAAGAGACATAGGCACATGTGGGGGAGGTAAGTTGGAAATGTGAGGAAGCTTTTGCAGACAGACAAGACAGCAGACAGGGGTGGTGTGTGACACAAGATGGGGTGAACACCTTGGATGGGGAGGGTTTTGTGGACTCCTAGTCTCAAGTACCTCCACAAGGTAGCAGCGTGACTCAAGTCCCCACCCATGGGAATGTCAGCACTGTTCCTTCACTCCCCCTGGGGTGACAATGGTTGAGGTGGAGGTCCAGGGCAAGCCTGCTCCACCAGGGTGGCCAGCATGTTCTCTATCTGGTGCAGGTGGCATCCAAAACCACAGCACACAATCCTGTACACCAAACCTGGAAGCTCATCATGGGTGACAACACCCCCTCCACCACCACTTTCAGAAGGGGGACAAGCCCCATCCTGAGGTGTGGAACTATCTGACACTGCAGGTAGTGCAGGGGCAGCAGATGGGGCATCAGCAGGCTGGGTTCCAGATGTGCTGGGCCCGGGTGCCATGGCCAGAGGAGCCAATGCAGTTGGATCACATGGAACTGGTCTACTTTGTTGCTATGTAGTAAATTAGATATTAAGATAAGTTAAGGTTAGTAATAACAAAACTGATGTTAGTATTAAAATAATGGAACATAATATTGATTAATCCAAACACATATTAAGGTATATTACATGGAACACATTAAATAATATAAAAGTAAGTATGTTAACAGCAAACTAGAATGCAGTGACCAATAACACCAACAAAACAGCTAGTTTAACAGAATATATTAATATTAAATCATAATAATAAATAACTTTTTAACAAATTTAAGAAGATAAGGGGTGGGGAGTGAGAGAGAGAGAGATAAAAACATACCATTAGTGAAGTCACAGATGATATTAATACACAGACTGCTAATACATACCTCTACAGATGTGCAGTCTCAGTTGTGAGTACAGTGACTCAAATTCTTCTATAAATGATGTAGCATGTACATACTTGTCAAGCTGTTAGTATGGGATAGTATGGGCCAAGCACTAACAAATACAGGTACACAACTACATGGAACTGTTTTGTATAAATTGCACACATGTAACTACCAAGGTGTTTTGCAAATGGATTTGCAAATACATTGCATTCCAAGTAGTCATTTATTTGCTAATCACGGACCAGACAGATTGGGCAGTTGTCATTACATTACAAAAAATCATAACAATTGAAAGGTATGTTTGTGTACATTAAGCAGACTAGACAGCCATAATGTCTTAGCTGGCAGGCATGGGAGTAGAACCCAAAAGCTGTGACTGCAGGCAGGGGACATGTGCACATTATGTAACAATTGAGTGTAGTGACATTAGAACAGACATGCAATGCATACAGCCATACTGCACTTATTTCAACATATTCTTATGAAACCACAATCCTGCTTTATAATTTATTGTTATTGCTCCTTAGAGTCTGTGAAGTATACACATGATATCTGCCCAGAACATGGGCTACCTTACCCATATACCTTGTTCCTGAAGTTGGAGGAATAGAGAGCATTATGTGAGTGAAAATGGGCTGCAGACAGTCCTGAACCATACAGTGGGTTGTGCAATGCATTTATCAGGCAATTACTTGTTTATCATTCATTTATTTCAGTTTTACAGTTGACTGCAGCAACATTAGAACTGACATGCAGTGAATACAGCCCTACTGCACTTATTACAGCACATTAATTATCAAACCACAATATTTCTTTACAACTATTGCTTATTGTTATTGGTATTGTTTATTGATTATTCCATTACAGTTATCAGAAAATATCTGTACTTACCACACACACACACACACACACACACACACACACACACACACACACACACACACACACACACACACACAGTGCATCCTGGCCAGTCGCCTGACATGGGACTGGACATTGTGAGCCTGTTCAGCTGCAGCTGTTGGAAGAGATTGCATACCAGTTTTGCACAGATTCAGCTTGTATTTTAGTAAAGTAGTGACAAATATACTTACATATCTCTGGAGTATGCCCATCCCTAGCCTCTTGAACCCAGGTATCCAAGGTTCCCCTATTCCTTTGATTCAGGTCATCATAGTGATGAAAACACTGCTCACCATTGCAGGGGATACCAGTAGCACTGGTAAGATCCCTGGCCAACCAATCCCAGGCTTTAGCTTTACATTCTGAGCCCTGGTAATCTCCATGCAACAGCCGGGGTTCATAGTTTTGGACCAGGAGTCCAACAACCACTCTGGACTCCTGCACACCCCACCTCTGCACCAGAAAGCTAGGTCCCTCTCCAACACCACCACGTATATCGACAGGTTAAGATGACTCCAACGAATGCTGCAGTATTCCCATCTATTGCCATTAATATAGACAGTTTTCCTGCCTTTACAAGTCAAACTGTGACATTCAAAAAAGTGCAGCATTGCTTAGCATCATGCATACCTGCTTAGCATCTCATAAACTTGCACAACCGTGTTTTACCAAAGATTAGCAACATGCAAACAGGAGTAGCCATTAACCATGTTTAAGCAGTGCTTAGTCCCAAGCAGCTTTTTCAAATGCAACAAATTTGCTTTTACACTAAACCACCCTTTCGGTCACCTCACACATTTCCACAGCAATAAATGTAAAAAGGTATGACTGCTGGGGACACGAACCTGAGGCCAACAATACTGTAGGCAGTGACTCTACCTATTTACTTATTTGGACAGTAAAATAAACAGTATACCTTCACATATATTACTAAGCTACCTGTTAGCATTGCTAAGCACCACACCGCACCATGCAAACAGCCATTCAAAAACTAAAATAAAAACACATAATTGATTATATCCAGTTTCTATTTATAGATGTCTGGCAGATGTCACCTGTGCATGTGTAAGTGCAGCTTGGCATTGCTATGCTCTGTGCCATGCAAATGAGCATTCAAAAAGCAAACTAAATAATTAATTACATCTGGTTTCTATTTTTAGATGTCTGCCAGGTGTCAGCTGTGTATGTGTAAGCGCAGCTCGGCATTCTTGTACTCTATGCTGCACCACGCAAACAGGCATTAAAAAAAAAGAAAAAATATTACAATTCACACATATTTCTAGACTACCAGGGCTCATT